>NC_081407.1:61155054-61458850 GCF_030272615.1 Cryptomeria japonica | reverse complement strand
GTTGAATGTGGATGGCTACATCGGTTGACACTATTGCTGAAGGTAGCATATATGTTAGTAGTGTCTTTACCTTCTATAGTACTTTATTCTTCTTTTGAATGGCCAATTGTTTTTCTTGTTCGGCCTTTACTTTGCATAGTTCACCAAAATCAATAAGTGCTTGCCCTTTTAATTTTGAGATATCCACATTTGGCAACACTATCGGTTTAGTTAAATCAACTTTGAAACTATGCTTTCTCACCTTCTTATCTTTACCTTTGGTCGGTTGTACCAAGAAAAGTGCTTGTGAGGCTTGCTGACCCTTGGTAGGTTGCTCAGTAGATGCATCACATTGGTCAGTTCCTGTAACTGTTGTGGTGTCCTTGGGTGTCTCAGTACTAGGGGTCTCAGCTATAACATTTTCAGTGCTTGATGGTGCTTGAGATGTCTAATCTTTAGTTGTATCTTCTGCTGCTTTAGACTTGTGACCTTTGGTGCCTTGTTCTATATCCGTAGGAGCTTCGATAGAGATAGGTGGCTTGACCGGCGGATAAGGCTGAACTTGTTCTAAGACAGATTCACTAGATCTTTGGTGCTTCTGCATCCATGACATCTTCATCAATTTGAATAGTTTTAGCCGGGTCTTGCTTGGTAGCATCAGGACCTTGCTCGGTGACATCGGGATCTTGCTCGGTGACATCAACAATTTCAACTTGAGATTGTTCACCGACATCCTTTATTTTGAAGATATCCTGCCATTTAGCTTTTGTCTCCTTTTCCACATCAATGTATAGCCCATTCATCAATTTTAAGGCTCTCTGTTTGACAAGAAATTTAGAATTGTATGTTGTCAAATGTTCTTTAATTTCTGCTGCAAACATATCAGGAAATAGATGGACTAGACTTCTTTCTCTTATTTGTTTCTTTGAGTCCATTGCATATTTCCATTTGTTATCAATATGTAAGTATAATTCACTCGGAAGTGACTTTACTAGTTCTAATGGAGCTAGCAAAAACTTTAGAAGTGTGCAGATGACAACTTCTTCAATTTGTCGCTTCTCATCATTATTCCTAGTCTCATACTTGACATATCTAAATCCTGCAAATCCACCAAATTCTTTAAGATTGGCACAAAAGTTTTCAACACTATGAATATTTACCTTCTTGCTTTTTACAATCTGAAATTTGTTTGCTTCATCGGATTCTGTATCACTAGACTCTTTTGCCAGAATGAGTCTCTGAGTAGATTTCTTGTAGGTCTTGGTTACCTTGGGTGTAGTAACACTCTTTTGTTTCTTACTCGGTGATGCAACTGATGCTCTAGTGTTAGGTCTCTTTGTTGGTGGAGTCGGTAGGGCCTTTCAAATGTCCTGTTTCTGATGCTCTAGTGTTAGGTCTATTTGTTGGTGGAGTCGGTAGGGACTTTTAAATGTCCTGTTTCTTTCTTTTCAAAACTTTACCCTTAGGCAACTTAGTACTTAATGATATTGCTGCCTCTTGAGCTTCTGATTCCTCTTTGGTAATGGCAAGAGTGACTTTGATAGGTGTAGAGGAGGATTCTTCTCCGAATTTCTTAGATAAAACCTTTATCATCTTTGTAGCCTTTCTTGTAGCCTTGGGTACTGCAATGCTCATTTTTACTTTTTCTTTCACCTCTTCATAAGTTCCATATCTTAGTTCGGTAGCATGCCTTGGCAATGAAAGATAGGCATCAATTTGCTATTGTGTGATATCATAGTCAATCTCATAACCCATTGGTGGCAAAGATTGAGTCCTTGGTTCAACAACATTCATATAATAGTAATCAGTGTCTACCTCAAAACATATATCATCCTTATATTTCTCTACCAGCTGTGGTGGAATCCAGTACCTATTGTGCATCTTCTCTTGAAATTTGTTGAAATAGTCATCCATGATATCATTTAAATTATCTCCTAATTTCTTGATAAAATCATTGATTTGATGGGTGATAGGTCGGTGTAGCTCCCAAACTACTTTACCCACTAAGGGAAAGAACTTCTCAAAGTAGAAAAACATGCATACAAGAAGTGAACCAAACTTCAGTGTGTTTGCCAAGTTGTTCTTCTTCGACTTCCTTATTGTGTTCAGGTTCTCAAACAAGTTCTTCAGTAGCACTTCACATAAATCTACTTTCATTCCCCTTTTCACTATTTTATAGGCTAAGTCAATTGCGGCACATGGTACACTATTTTCCCTTGCTGATTGGAAGAAATAGTAACCAATTACTCTAATTGCAAACTTAAGTTCTGCATCAGTGACATTGTTCAATTTCAATCCTCGGTAATCAGATTCTACTCTAGTTAGATTGATTAACTCCTTTTGTGATATCATTTTTTGTGCTCATGCATGATCATAGATAGGATACCCGGTGATCACATGAATGATTTACTTGGTGATTTTGAATGGTTGCTCCTCTAGCCACATAAAATCATCATGAACTCTTCTTAAAACAAACTTAACCCACTAGGGTTTGAACACATGGGGATAGTCTAGAGCTTCAGTTAATCCCTTGATTTTGATATGCTCATACTTGCTATCCATTTTGCCATCGATACAAAGTTCATCATATGTGTCACTAATCTCAACATGACCGAGTTCTTCAACATGATATTTGGTGAAGAATCTAACATCTTTGACTAACAAGACTCGATCCGGGATGAGTGAAAATGCAATTTTGTCATCAGGTTCAGAGGCGACTTTAGGAGTCAAAGAGTACTTCAGTGAGGGCTTCTCCACATTCTTGACAACTACGAGATCTTGGATCTTGGGTGCCATTATAGATTTTAGGTAAAAACTTAGCAAACTATCCTTAGGGTTTGACGGTTTACAAACGACTGATGCTTCACACTCAGTAGATAATAGCAATTTGACAAGATCAGAAACTAGCTTAACAGTGTGATGAGATTTGATGTAAATACCTTGAAATTCGCTCTAAATAAAGTTTGATCACCTTGATTTGCTCTACTCTGCTCTCTTGAAAACTTGGTGAATGAAAATGACCCCAAAAATACCTTTAAGTACACAAAATACCTTATCGGGCTCTGTGTGAGTTAGGTCAAAACATTAAATGCACTCAATTTACCTTTAACCAATTTACTCCTTTTTTCATTTTAACCGAGTAACCAAATTTCCTTCATTTACCGACTTGATAGGCTTCCTGTATACACTGACTTGATAGGTTTCCAGTAAAGTACTTTTGATAGAATTTCAAACTTACTAATGTATCTTAACTATGCAGATTTTGAATTTTGTACCTAATAGAATAGGAATTGTTATGATTTAACCTTTAGAGAATGCAATCCCTTCATACCTTTTCTGATTAATTTGGAATAGGTGCACCTAACTTGGTAGGTAAGGTGCTTTCTTCATCTGACATGATTTCCTTCTTTTTCCAAATCATCTTAAATTTTTCTTTTATCTCTTCAGTGTCTCTTCTAGGTTGATCTCTACAATCTCCAGCTAAATGTCCAGCTTTGTGACAATGAAAACATGCCATACCAAGATTTCTCCATGATCTTCGGTTGTTCATTCCAAACCTTATAAAATAGTTTGCACTAATATGTCCATATCTTCCACAATATTCGCACCATATCCTTGTATTGTAATCCCATGGTACTGCTACATATTGTTGGTAAGGATTTGTGTGAGTTTGGTAACCTCTAGTGCTTGCTTGGTGTGGACACTGCATGTAGTTCTTTTGCTTAGACCAGCACTTCTCGGTACTATGTCCATATCTATTGCAGTTTCTACAAAACCCTTTGAATTTTGCCTTCTGATAGTTGTTAACAGACTTTGTCCTACATTGATTAGATGTGTGACCATATTTATTGTAATTGTAACAATATCCATTGGACTTAGTGATATTTGGTTGCTTACCTTTTCTAATCTGGCATATGTTGGCAGTATGACCTTGATTTCCATAGTAGTAGCAAATAGGCTTCTTCCTTTTGATTTTATTCCTATTTCAAGCTTGCTTTGATGATTCTCCTCTCTCGATAGTATGCATTCCTTTCTCGGTTGATTCTTTTCCTTTGTAACCAAGTCCTGCATCTTTGTTGGGTCTTCTTGTATTCAGTTGCTCATCCAACATCTTTGATGCATCATAACTCTTCTTCAATGTTTCTTTGGATTTCTTCTCTGTTTCAAGTTCATCAGTCAACCTTGATACTTCAAGTTTTAATGCTTGATTTTCATCATTCTTTAGAATTTCTTCATGATGTGCATAACTTAGTTGATCTATCATATTTTGTTGAATCCTAGTTAACCTTATGATTTCATCATTCTTATCAGATACTAAGACTTCAAGTTGTTGTTTCTCTCTTTGTAGATCTCTTGCTTTATCCTCTGTTGTCCTCAATGCATCTAGATTTTCTATCATTTGTGTACTAAAATGTTCATGTTCTCTTTTCATTTCTTTTAGTTGATCAGCCAATGCTTTGTTCTTTTCTTTCAACACTCCAATCATTTCTTCAGTTTCTTCAGATATACTGTTCTCAGATGATGTCTCAATTTGTTCCACTAACTCTTGAAAATCTTGCAAGTCATCAGATAGTCTTCTTCTTACTTTAAGAGATTTTTGCATTTGCCTTTGCATGTCTGCAATCACTTGATTTGCATGATCTATCTCTTCTTGTAGATACACAATCCTCTGAGATTGTTTATAGCCTTCCATTGATAAGATCTTTCTCTTTAGGTAGTTAAACCCTTTTCCAAGATTCAAGCTCTGATACCAATTGTTAGCCCAATATGGAAAGCTAATGTACTGAGAGGGGAGGGGTGAATTAGTACTCCAAAACCTTTCTTGAACAATAACCTTACTATTATGCATAAATAGAATAGTGCAGTAACATAAAATAAAGTTAAAACAAACAGATAACAATCATACATTATTCACTCCATAACACATATATTTTGGTTATGCAGAAACTCTTGGTTAGAGAGAAAAACTGTGGTGGGGATGGCACCCACAACTTCACTACTGCAATAATAAAGAATGCTCAGTTAGAGCTACATTTAGCTATTTCTGATAGCTTACCCTGTTAGGAGTAACAAGATCTGTTAGATCTACCTTGCTAAAGGATTTTACAACATTTATTCTAAATGTTGCACCTGGTTAGAGGCTTTACAATTTATAGACTTGGTTAGAGTCTTTTACCCTATTAAAGGTTTCTCTTTCAACTTCACAATATTATAATAAAATCATTACAAACATCTGCAACTTTACATCTGAAATGTTATTGCAGATTCTATGTGCTTAGGATAAGATTACCTTGCTTATAGCATACCTTGGTAACCCATATAGTAACTCGGTAAACCCTTTTGTTTACTCTATTCTTTGACTATTCTCTGAAAACCTTCTCGGTGACCTCTATGTCTCTGTAACAGTCTTCCTTCATTCATACATACACTTCAATAATGTTGTATATATAGATCTCTGAAAACAGTGATCCAATTCATTGCTTCGATCTTACAAACAAGATTCGTCGAATGAATAACTAAACAAAATATTTCATTGGTTAGATTGGCATCGCAATCATACACAATCTTCTAGTGCAATTTCCAATGTAATAATGGTTAGATGTGCCTCAATCTTGTAACACATTTTCATATGCATTTCCAAGTTCAATGTATCTAGTAACATGTTTCACTCGGTGAATATCAACTCAATGTATTAACTTTACTGCTTGGTAGCCATAAAAAGATACTCGGTAGACAGCTCGGTGTATACTGCATTCTGTGACTGCTTTCTTCTGTAACCGACTAGACTATGCATACCGACTTCATGATTTGGTAGTGCTAACCGACTAGAATATATAGTATGACTTTGAATATAAAAAACTAATGGCAACTTGATAAGTAGTAACAAACTCCAAATTTGGTCAATGTGGTAGAGAAAAAAGAGACACCTAAGGACCCTTGTATTACATTTGACCCTAGTGAGACCATTAAAGCACCGCTGGCCCTTTATACATAGTTGCGAAGGTTAAGGACATACCTTGCCATGGTGCTCTTGTTGATCCCTTTTGCATGGTTAATATCATCACTGAGGATTATCTTTTCACTTTATTATTTTATAAACCGATCTATGATGACACTAATATGGTTGTGAAGTTATTTTATGGATTCTATTGTCCTACAATTGGTTCTATCGCCCTTCCTATTGAAGTTTGCACTAAATCTATGGATGTCAACTTTGTTATCATTCTTTCTTCTAAGCAATTCCATGTGAAGTTGGGCTACCCTTGTGTATCTTCCATGAAGGCTATTGCTTCTATAATTCATAAGTGTTTGAAATTTCCCCACAATGAAGAAATCATCACTATTAACCACAACTTATTTCGACCATCTAAAAGAAGCCCAGGTATTCCTATGGATCTCTTTTGGCCTAAGAAATTTCAATCTCTTCCACAAAGGAGAGATGCTCTTTTCTAATCTTATCAAAAATGGAAGAAAGATATGATTTTATCCTTGATTCAACCTAGATCTCCAACAATTGATATCCCCATCCTTCTTGAAGATGAAATCCTTCCCTTAATGGATAGAAATAATCTTCCTCCTAAGGAAGATCCTCAACCTATCCCTATGAATGTGACTATGCCTTCTCCCAAGAATAACAACAATATTTCTTCTAAGGTTACACCTATACCACCTCCCCATGATGGACTCGGTCTCCTTCCTACACCTAATATTCCCCCTTTTTCATGTAGTTCCACCTCCTTTCTCTTATAGAGAGAAGAGAGTTGCCTCTCCTCTTGTCCAACCTAAAAGACCTCAACAAAAGTTTTTACTTTCATAAATATTCAATCCTTAAACAAAAGTTCTTCCTTTCATAAATATTCCTCCTCTTTCTCAGTATTCTGCTAAGACTCGACAAAATCATTGTATGAAAGACCATTGATGAAGGTGTCAGGCTTGATCTCAGGAAGTTGTTCCTCAAACTATTCAATCTCCCAAGGCTCCAACAGTTGATATGATTCCCTTTTCTCCTAAGTAAGATGTTGAACCTACATCTCCAAATCATTAATTGCAAAAAACATGTGATGATTTTACTCCTATTCATGTTCGTGATCCTCTTTCTATAAATATTGATGAAGAAATGAGTGAAAATGTTATCCATGATGGAAATACAACTCCTAATACTTCTGATAGTGACTATGAATATGTTGATGTGGACAATCATTTATCAACTAAATCTTCAAAAAATCCTAGCTCCTAGAATCAAAAAAAGTGACTTAGCCCATGAGCATAGTGCTTGTTTGGATCTTGTGTTACATCCATCTAGTGTGCTCAATGCCAATCCTCTGGCATGTTGTACACCTTCAAAAAATAGTGATCAGTGAGATCAAGAGGTGGATGTCATGCTAGATTAGTAATAATAGCACTATATATATTCTCCCTCTCTCCTCTCTTGCTCTTTGTGACTATTCTTCTATGTGTATCCCTATTCTTCTACTTTTCCCTTAATGTCTACTTGAGGCTGATGCAAAACATTGAGATCTCCTTTGGTCTCTTTCATGATTGACTTGAAAGATGTCCTATATTCCCTTTCTTCCAAGGTAGTATCCTTTCTTTGGGGAATGATGGTAATTATGCACATATACATATATGATATACATGAGTTATCATACCACATACTGACCCTGAGGAAAATGAAACTACCTCGTGTTTTGTGTTCATTATCCTTGGGTTTATTCCTTGACTGGGGGCTAAATTCTTGCGACAAAGTGCTCCCTCTCTTCTCTCTATTAGGGTTCCCACAGATACTGAGAGGGGGGGGTGAATCAGTATCTGACCGGTAATGCAATTTTCTTAATACAAAACATGTAGAACATAAAGTAATAGTATACCGGTATGCAAGAATTAATGTAATTAACAGAATCAAAAGCATCCACATGAAAAGAACACCATAACACAAGATGTTTAATGAGGAAACCCCATGTGGGAAAAACCTCGGTGGGATTTGTGACCCACAATATTCACTTACTGGCCAATAAGAGAATATTACTTACAATAGGGGCCTGCACATGTAGGAAGGCCAACTGCCTAGAGCACACTACTCAATAAGAAGTCACACTAACTTACAATGAGGATTATACAAATCCAATATTCTGTACTACTTTACAATAGCATCTTCAATGCCAGATTTAGTACCGGTTCTTGCTCTGTTCTTTACATATACCCTTGACCTATAATTCACACATTAGATCTACCTAATAAATTTCTTTATGCTACCTATCCATATCCTACAAATGTCTACAATGATCTCTTTTATATACAAGAGTCATTTTATAATTTGCTAAGTCGGCTTAAATAATAAACAAAATATTACATATCAAAAATCCTGTCGGCCTCTGTGCCGATATGCATATTTTCTTCTATGCCAGTGTACATCTTTTCTTCTGTGCTGGTGTAGAGTGATCTTGCTGATGCTGATTCACTGTCTTGCTTGAATAATAATTTGCCTGTAGAATGTCTTGCTGGTGCCATAGGATTGCAAGGTTGCCTGTGTAATGCTTTGCCGGTATAATGTCTTGCTGGTGCCATAGGATTGCAAGGTTGCCTGTGTAATGCTTTGCCGATATAATGTCTTGTCGGTGCCATAGGATTGCAAGGTTGCCTGTGTAATGCTTTGCCGGTATAAAGTCTTGTCGATGCCATAGGATTGCAAGGTTGCCATCAATGACAAAACCTTCAATCACACACAATGTCTCATTGGAGTGTCCATATGCCAACAATCTCCCCCTTTGGCATTGATGGCAACACTTATGAGAAATTTCAAAAAGATATCCAAAAATGTGTAGACCAAAAATGTTTACCAAAAATGTGAGAGCTCCCCCTATGTTTTGAATTTTCTCATCCTACTACTCCCCCTTTAGCATCAATGACAAAGGTTAGTAGAGTTAGTAGTTATTCCAGTCCATAACCTCAACCTTGTAGTTGGGTAGTTATTATCTGAAGAAGATCTCCCAAAATTAAGTTTATACCATCCATAAACTTCTTACTATCTTTTATTGTTGTTTTAGTTCTTTTTACTGTATCGGTGAGATACTGCAAATGCTCTGCTAGTGTTTTGCTTCCCTGTGCTAATGCCTCTTAAATTTCCTTCCACAGAGATGCTAAATAATCCAATCTTGGACTTAGTTTAGATCTCAAATATTTTGCCTTGTTTATTATTTTCTCTTTCTCTCTTTCCAATTTGAGCAATTCTTCCTCAAAATTTGCTATCTTCTCTTCAAAAACTGATAATGAATTAGGTGAGTTGACAAAATTGTCTGCAAGCTTATTTATCTCATCCTATGCCTTGCTTATTTTCTTGTCAATATCTATAGTCAAAAAGTTTGTTTTACATGTATCTTTGTACAGGTTTTTGTACTCTTTTAACAAACTACACAGTTCCGGTAGAAGTGTGTCAAAATCTCTGTTACACTTCTTTATTCCTTCCTCAAATAATTTATGTTTCTCCTTTTCTACAATTTCCTTTACAGATTCTACCTTTATTCACTCAAAATTTCCAAAAATGTATTTACAAAGTGTATCCAACTATCCTAAAGAATCTTTATTTTCTATATTACAATTAGGAGCTATTGATTACAAAAATGGGATTGAATCATCTATTGCTTTGTAAGCTTGTGAGCTATGATCAGTGATTTTCTTGATAGATTCAAGTAATACCTCAGTCACATTTGTTGACTTTGATGGTGACCCAACAAACTGAGTATTGGTGGAAGTGACCAAGCTTGTATTGACCTCTGGTAGGTCTATTTGTGTCTGCATTTCTTTAAGCACTAGTTTTCTTGCTTCATTTCTTACCGGTGGCATCTGTTCTGGAGCTTTTAGCTCTGTCAGTTTCTCTATTTGTGTTTCAGATTCCATCTTTTTCCCTGTATCTGCTGTCGGTTGCTCTGTATTTCCTGTTACCAGAGGCTCTTTGGCTATATCTGATTTATCTGTTGTATCCTTATCTACCACTATGTTGATCTTCTGAGCATCAACATTCACAGTATATAGGACTTTAGGATTAGGATTATTATCCTCTATATCCATACTCTGAGCTGCCGGTTGATCTTCAGTAGTTGTTGATTTTACCGGTGGAGTATTTAAAGGAGGTGGGGGTAAGTTGTCTCTAACCTTGATACTTGGTGGTCCACCAACTTTACCTTTCCCCTTGCCTCTATCTTTCTGATAAACCTTAATAGGATTGGGATTCCTATATTCTTCTTGTTTTTCTTTTTCAACCAAAAATATGTCCCAACCATTTTCTGTTTCCTCTGTAACTCTTCCTGCCATCGGTGAAATTTGCCGGTGAGCAGTGGAAAAAACTGTCTAGTTAGCCTGAGCTATCTAATCATTAATTTCTTTTGGGGAGTTTACCAGATATACTGCAAGTAGTTTTTCTATTTTTATTTTCTTGTCCAGTTCAATTACTCCTTGCCTTCTGGCCTCAAGTCTTTTGTATAGGTCATCAGGGATTTCATTTAAGACTTGCATCAAAAACTTTTTAAAGATGTCCATGTGTAATATTACACTCTCCTCAACTTTCCCTTTCTCATCATCCGATAGGGTGTCATAAATTTTCCCTATGTTCTTCAATTTACCATCCTCTATGATCTCATTTAACAGAATTTCTAAAGGTGCCAAGTCAGTTGTTGTCTTTTTCTTTTTCTTAGGGGTTAGCTTCTTTTTAGGTGTGACCTTTCTGACCAGAGATCTCACAGCTTGTTGCTTCTGCCTTTTCCTTCTAGGTGAAGGAGTGGTTGCCAGTGAGGGATCTCTTTTCCTAACAACTCTTTTAAAAGTTGTTGGCATATCTCCTTCTGAGGAAGTACCTACCGGTGATAGATGAGCTTCAGGTTGTTGGGCTGCCAACTCGTCTTCAATTATGTCGGTTTTCTTTAATATATCTTCCTTTATGGCTTTTGCTTTTCTGGATCCTTTTCTCACAAAAGCTTCTACCTTCTTCACTCTTTTCTTTGACTGAATTTGGCTTTCTATGGTTTTAGCACTACCAAATATTTCTTCTTTAGGTTCATTGGAAGCTTCCAGAAGTGCTTTGGCATAAGTTTCCACTATGTGGTCATCTATTTTATAGCCCATTTCTGTTACCCAGATTGTCTTAGGGATGACTGCTTCCATCCATATTTCATCCTTTTTGATAACAAAGCATATGCCATCCTTGTATTTGTTAACAATTTCCTATGATAGTATGATTCTTTTGTTCATTCTGACCTTTAGTGCTTTAAAATACTCATTGATATTCTTTTCCTTGTTTTCACCCATGTTGTTGAATAAGTCTGATAATTGTTTTCCTACTGGTATGTCATATCTGAAATCTTTATGTCCTATACCGGGAACCTGTTTGGTTATATGTAGCATTAAGCATACAAGTAAATTTCCAAATCTAAAAGTTCCTTTCTTATCCTTCTTGATTTTGCCTAAGTTATCAATCAACTCATCTTTTAACCATTCACATACATCAATTTTCACATTTTCTTTTACCATATCATGAGCACTCTTAATGCATAGACTGGAAACTGAATTAAGTCTGTTTGCATGAGTTGCTTTATACCCTAAAATCATGCTAACAAATCTAACATTTATATCGGTCAGATCATTAACCCTTAGAGACCTTCTGTCTGATGTTGCACCAGTTAAGTTCATTACTAGGTCATTGGAGACCTTCTTAGTCTTGTCGGGTCTGTTATTGGTGGAAGGTAACCCTGTTACTACTTTCACAGCTTCCTTTGTAATTTTGTGAACTGAATCAAGCCAAAAGAATGAACCATGTACCCTGCTTAAAACTATCCTAATCACTTCCTTGGGAAATTCAGGAATGTAGAGGATTTCAGTGAATCCTAGGGTTTCAACAACTTTATATTCAGGTTTAACATTTTTGGAATTGTCACATATAATAGTCTTATACATGTTTTTAATTTCTTCATCTCCTAATTCCTCTATGTTGCAATGGATATAGATTCTAGGGTCTTCAGCATATACAACACCTTTTGGAATTTGGGAAAAAGCACCTGTATTGTCATCTTTCTTAGCTACCTCGGTAACTAACTGAAATACAGGCCTAGGGCATTTTATAACCTCGACTACTATAGGGTTTGCTATGAATTCAGGTGCAGAGGAGGATGCCATGATGATAAATACCTTTTTCTACCTTTGGATGGATTGATTGCTGAAATGCTTTGCCTCTTTGCTCGAAATGCCTTAGCTCTAGAGATTTCGCACTCTTCAAATGTTTGAATGCTCTGTGAAGTGAAATGGAGCCAAAACCTTATTTTATAAAGTCTTTTCTACTACCTACCACATTAATTGCTTGCTGGTAATGTATTAGCTTAACTTTATTTGCCGGTAATGAGTGATTTTCAACTTCTTTTCTCTAACCGAGGGAATAATAGCACATGTGTCATTAGAGTGCCAAACCCTCAAGATAATTTTCTTCAATTAGATGAAGAACTTCCTGCCAGTGGAGCACTGCTCTATCCTGCCGGTGGAGCATCACATTGTCCAGCCGGTGGAGCATTTGTTGGTTCTACCGGTGGAGAAGTATTCCCAATATTTAGATCACCTTTTCTAATCCATTGCTTTGAGAATTCTTGCTTAACCTCTTCAACCTTTTCTTTACCTTTCAAGCTAGTACTTTTGTTGTTTACTTGTGTACCTTTACTTCTACAAAATTTAGCAATATGACCAATTTTGTTACATGCATAACAAGTTACATTATTTTTTTTAATAGCTTTCCCATAACCTATGCCGGTTTGTGTTCTGCATTGATTTGATAAATGTCCAAATCTTCCACAAACATAACATCTTACATTCATTCTATAGTTTTCAGAGTTATGACCAATTTTGTTGCATTTGGAGCATTGACCGGAGGGAGGATTGATATTCTGATAATTCCTAGATCTACATTCGTTTGCCCTATGACCATATTTATTACAGTTAAAGCATTTTCCATTGAATTTTTAAGTATTAGGAGGTCTTACCGGTTTGCTGTGATCGTGAGTATTTGCAGTACTGGAGCTTTCTCCAACTTCAAATCCAATTCCAGAAGTGTCACCTTTGGGTTTTTGATTCCTCAATAAGGTACCAAGTTCTTCTAAGCTTTTCTTGAATTTTTCTTTGTGTTGATTTGCAGTTTCCAATTCCCTTTCCAAGATTTCTTTTTGTCTCATTAGTTCATTTGAGTCATTCTGAGTATGCATCAAATCTGTCTTCAACATATCATTTTCATAGCTAAGTCTTGTGTTCTCATTTGCTGCATCACTTAGTCTTCTAGTCAATTCTTCTTCATTCTTCTTTCTGTCCTCAATCTCTTTGCAAAATCTCATAGTCATATCCTGCATTTCATTTTTTGTTGTCATGATCTCTTGTTTCAATTTGCTTATCATATCATTAAGTGATTCCTTTTCATCATTCTCATTTTGCAATTTTTCACAAAGTTCTCTTCTCTTATTTCTTGTAATAGTAAGATTTTCTTGAAGTGCCTGAATAATGTCTTGAGCTGCTTTTAAATCATCTTCTAATTTGATATTTTTCAACTTCTCTACATCATAGTCAGTAAGAGCTCCTTCAAGTTGCTTCATCAAATTTTCCATCTTTACTGGTGTCAAGATCTTCTTCAAGCTATTAGGCTTCTAAAAATAGAGGACCAGGCTTTGATACCAATTGTTAGGGTTCCCACAAATACTAAGAGGGGGGAGTGAATCAATATCTAACCGGTAATACAATTTTCTTAATACAAAACATGTAGAACATAAAGTAATAGTATACCAGTATGCAAGAATTAATGTAATTAATAGAATCAAAAGAATCCACATGAAAAGAACACCATAACACAAGATGTTTAATGAGGAAACCAGTGTGAGAAAAACCTCGATGGGATTTGTGACCCACAATATTCACTTACTGGCCAATAAGAGAATATTACTTACAATAGGGGCCTACACATGCAGGAAAGCCAACTACCTAAAGCACATTGCTCAATAAGAAGTCACACTAACTTACAATAAGGATTATACAAATCCAATATTCTATATTGCTTTACAATAGCATCTTCAATGCCAGATTCAGTGCCGGTTCTTGCTCTGTTCTTTACATATACCCTTGACCTATAATTCGCACATTAGGTCTACCTAATAAATTTCTTTATGCTGCCTATCCATATCCTACAAATGTCTACAATGATCTCTTTCATATACAAGAGTCATTTTACAATTTTCCAAGTCAGCTTACAATAATAAACAAAATATTACATATCAAAAATCATGTCGGCCTCTGTGCCGGTATGTATATTTTCTTCTATGCTGGTGTACATCTTTTCTTCTGTGCCGGTGTAGAGTGATCTTGCTGATGCCGGTGTATTGTCTTTCTTGAATAATACTTTGCCGGTAGAATGTCTTGCCGATGCCATAGGATTGCAAGGTTGTTCGTGTAATTCTTTGTCGGTATAATGTCTTGCCGGTGCCATAGGATTGCAAGGTTGCTTGTGTAATTCTTTGCCGGTATAAAGTCTTGTCAGTGCCATAGGATTGCAAGGTTGTCATCAATGACAAAACCTTCAATCACACACAATGTCTCATTGGAGTGTCCATATGCCAACACTCTCTCTCTTGAGTGTATGCTACCTTAAATAAATCACTCCCAATAGGGCATGCATGATCGCTTTAATGTGGGGGAATACACTCCGCTCATATTTTCCTTCTTGGAGTTATTTAGTGAACTCAACTTTTCTTTCTAATTTTTGGTATCTTTTTTGTGTCTCATAGTGATAGGAGCCTTTCTACTTGCAGTCATGGTTTTCCCTTCTTTATCTTCCCTTTTACTTTGTCAATCGATGTCGTAAGATCCTTAGTATACTAGGGGTTTGGTGCATCTTGTCTCCTTGATGTGGTAGAAGTCTTTCAATCTTGTTTCCTTGTACTTTATTGACAATAATGGTGTACACTTATACTCCTACTAAAGTGGGGGCTAAATGCAGTGTCATAAAATTGTAACCCTTGCAATTTGAGACCACATTAGGGTCTTCACATTGGCGATTAGAATCCCCAAGCTTGATCGGAGACCCGAGACTTGCTCATCCTCAAAAACTGCACTTTTTTTACTCTCCGTACTACTTGAACTTGATTCTTGTCCTAAGACAAGGGAAGGATAGGGGCATGGCACCCCTGTCCCTACCCTATTTTGGGCCCCCCTTTGTCATATCTTTATTCTACACTTTGCATAAAGCAAGAAAACTTTCCTTGTGTCGGCTTGTGATGAAAAATCAGTCAATTAACCCTAATTGACTAGCATATAAGTCGCATTTTTCCTCTCATTTGCATAAGTTGAATAATAAATAAGGCGGGAATCCGTTCAAGAATTCAAGAGTGTAAGAGCATTCAAACATTCCTTTCCAGCATTGAGAATTCTCAAGTCTCCCTTCAAGGCTAGGTATTGCATTTAAGTCAAGGATTCAACTATTGAAGAGGAGATCCCTTTAAACATTCAATTCCATACAAGAAAATCTACATAAATTCTATCTACAACCTCCCTTGAGGTGAATTACATTTTAGTCTTTGATTTATATCTACTTGCAAGTACTTTCTTTCAACATTTGGTTAATTCTAAAATTGGGGTTTGACCTGAAGGCAAACCCTCAACCCCAACCCCTTTTCCTCTCTTTTCTATGTGTAGGTTGCAGGTGTGGAGTAGTGTTTGTAGATTTGGACTCCATTTGTAGAGGTAGAAAAACCCTTTTCATTTCACAGATTTTTTAGAGGACCATGTGCATTTTCAACACGGTCCTAATAACTTTTCCTCAAATTCACAGGGCGACTTCGTCTCGATATATTATAGCCAGATCCAGGTGCACAACTTCATCCCACACTTCTATCTTGAGTTATAATAAGTTCTTTGCTACTTTTACACTTAGTCTCAAAAGAGATAATTCAACCATCTTCCATTCTAAAAGAGGGGTTAGCTTGTCATTTTAACATCATTATCAATTCATTTAGTATTCAATCTCTTCCCTAAGATATTGGATCTAGTGAATTTCCTCCCTCTTTTAATGCAATGTGGATAAAGTGTTTGAAGGAAAATCTGTAGTGAAACTTTCATCTGTCCTTGGAGGGAATAAAATCTTTCCTCTTGATCTCTCCATCATTCACTTTTCCCCACATCACATGTATTATGTTTAGTACTAGTTTTGAAAAAACAATGAAAGTATCATTTTATAATTGTTGCAGTACGTTCTACCTCTATCTCTCCTAGACCACTTCAACAATAATGTCAATCAAGTTATATATGATCTTGGAAAATACATGAGGTAAGTAGTGTTATTTGTTCAATTTGTTGTATAGGTATTATATTTGCCATTATTTTTACTCGTTATGTAATCTATTGTATATTATTTTCTTGATTCTCATTAATATATTTGTGTCTTAAATAACTTGTAGATGGTTATCATCTAAATAAATCCATAAAGAAGATATTAAATATTGGAAGACAAAAATTCCTCGTCTAATGTGTGAAATGCAAACATGTCTTCCTTCGACATTTTTCAATGCACAAGAACTGTTAGACACAATGCACCACTGAGAGGGGGAGGGGGTGAATCAATGGTTCTCAAATAATTTCCCTTTACTTAATCCCATGTGAGCAAGATCTACCTCAGTACAGATTGACCGGTTAGTGAAGAGACCAACACAAATGCAACCACACAAGAGACATCACATAACACTAGCATATACGAGGAAAACCCAAGATGGGAAAAACCTCAGTGAGAAATGTTGCTAGAGTCTACTGCTCCAATCTAGCCTCACAATGAAACTCTATTACAATGTTTAGGGTACCAACCCAAGGAGCACCAACCCCTGACTTTAGGGCACCAAACCAAGGAGTACCAACCCCTAACTTTATGGGCTACAACCCAAAGGAGCACCAACCCCTGACTTTATGGGCTACAACCCAAAGGAGCTACAACCCCTGCATCAAGCTGCAACTCAGTGTTCTTAATGAAAACATCAATTACCAAATTTGTCTTGCTACAAGTGAATCTTGCAACCATTTCAAATATCTTACTCTGTCGGTGAGATACCTTTTCTGCTACACCAACTCACTCCTCCACTGCTCTCAACTACAACCTTGCTATCGGTACACCTCTTCCACTCTTCTTCTCTACAGTATCTTCTCCTCACTGCTCTACACTTTATCAATGTTGAACTCTACCGGTCCATGGCCTACCTTCTCTACAACTTTCTTCCCTCTTGCTCGTTCAGTATAACCACTACCAGTTTTGTTCTTCACTCTTCCTCTTGTCTTAGATACTTTCTAAATACTTGGCTGATTTTCTGTCACATGTAGAAGTAACACACTTCACAGTAGCACAATATTCTTCTAAATAGTAGCAAACAATCTCTTTGGCCTTCATACTTATAGCCAGGTTTTCTTGCCAAAGCCTAATTCAAAATCAAGGTAGTTAGGGTTTCATCACCATCCTTGAGGCAAACCAAATCCAATCAGATCTTGCTCAATCTAATCTTCCTGACATCCATCTGTTCATCTCCGCCATTGATGTGCCTTTTAATACATGTTTTCCAAATATAGGAAACACGATCCTCTACCTCGACCTACATCTGTCAAACCACCATTAATGCCCCTGTTGTTTCCTTCTTGAGGTCTTTTGATAGTCTGATCTTCTTGCTTTGATTCAGGTGCTAACAACTCCTTGATTCTTCTTTGTTGTTCATTCTTCCTCGAGCCACATGCTTATGACCTGATCCACAAATCATGAGATCCATATTCAATGCACACCTATCAAGATACCTAACTCCACATGGCACTTCACCAACCTTTGTGATCTTGCCACCTTGACCCCATGTGGCATCCACATCAACCAACTATTGACTTGGCTCTTTAAGTCGGTCTAGATAGGATCACCGACCAAAACACTCCACTGATTCCTCTTACTTGCCAGTTTACTAACCCTGTCGGTATCACATATTCTACCGATTACCTCCTCATGTCTACCCTTTTCTATATTGTCATTGGAACATCTAAACTAGTCTCCAGACATGTATATCCAAAGCGTGTTCATTCCCACAAGTGAAAAGTCCTCTACATCTGCACCTTGCTCATATTATTGGTGGACTTACATACCGGTAAGCACTCTTGATGGTACAAGTCATCAACCTTCACTAGACTCCTCTGGTCAGGCCATTCCCTCTATCTACATTTGCTCAGTTATGTCTTTTCCTTGATCAGCTCTGATCATATCTCAGCTAGTTTGTGAAAGTGACAAACACATCACACTCCTTCTATTTTGGTATCTCAACATGCCTTCTCAGTCGGTCCAGTGCACAACCTTGTTCACATGCACTTGACGTATTCCTTTTTGTCTCACTAGTGAGTCTAGTGTGAACCTTCTAACACTTTCCTTTACCTCTTCTACCTTATCTCAAGGGACTATGATGCACAAAATGCATAATATGAGATAAACTCCACTTACTAGTGGAGTGACACCTTGTCTTCTGCATACTGCAGTGCACTTCATGTGACTTCCCTATTTGTGCATCATCTCTTCAAATAGGCACATGTGATCTAATGTGAGCACATTCACTATCAGTCATTACTTCTCATGATGACTGCATCTTCATCTAGTGGGAGTCTTTCTATTCTACAACCTCACAACATACCGGTGACCTATTCAATCTTCTCTTCTGGTGTTGATGTGATTCAGATAACATTATGCCTCATCATCACAAAAAGCCACTCAAACATCTCTTTATCTCATCACACAAGTCAGGCACTAAATTGTGTATTGGTGTCTTCTGAGGTCATCTTCCTTACCTTACCAGTGTTCTGCAACATAAGGTGATATCCAAGATATCACATCATGTACTCCTTCGTAACAATATTGCACATACATCTCTCATACCAGTAGTCATCCCATACCAGTTGACATCAATGACAATACAATGCCAACAAAGAACACTACCTCATACACCAAGTTGAGGGGATTGAATTGTGTGGACCTATACACATAAGGTCAATGTGGATGGTTGAGAGGCACTTGAAATTTTTGAAGGCTTTGGCTCGATAAAGAGCACATCATGAGGGTTCTATGGTGGAGGAATATATGGTATACTGGACTATGGTGTACATTACTAAATATCTTCCTAAGTTTGCAGTAAAGATCCATGTAGATCGCATTTGGGATCCCAACTCCATTAACAAATTCGAAGGGGAGTACCTGATGGGGAAAGGTAGATTGAGAAAAGTGAGAGGTAATTATTGGATGTTCATGG
This sequence comes from Cryptomeria japonica, assembly GCF_030272615.1. Classification (NCBI taxonomy): domain Eukaryota; kingdom Viridiplantae; phylum Streptophyta; class Pinopsida; order Cupressales; family Cupressaceae; genus Cryptomeria; species Cryptomeria japonica. The sequence continues at coordinate 61,439,558 of NC_081407.1, read as the reverse complement.
ACATTAATCTAAATACATTTTACATTTCATTTGTATGTATATTGTAGTTAATTAATTCTTAATCTTTAATATGCATCAGTTGTGAATTTCTAGTTAGTTTTCTACAGTTGCTCGAGAGTGGGATGCACTACATTTGTATATCGCAACCAATCTTGATTGGATGATGGTATGGATTGAGAAATGTCAACAATATAGTCACACATTAACATGGGAAGGTGTAGCTTAATTGGTTAAAGAAGCTCATTGTAATGGAGATTCCAATGTTACACCAAGGGAAATTAATTTGGCATATGGTTTAAGAGATAAATGGGTACGTATAAATATGGTCCAGTGGTTGCATGCTAGGATGGCCTTGTCTCTATTTCCATAGAATGAATGAAAAATTTCCCAACCCCTCTCCTTGGTGAAGGCATACCTACACCCTATCTCTTTGCCATTAAAGATAGTCCTCAGATGATCCTACATTGTGGATCACTCAAATAATTCCATAAGGTCTTGGGATAGTCTCATAGTCTATCTAGTTGCCCTTCGTGCAATTTTTTCTATCTCTATTCAACCTCTTATTGCAACTCTTTAGGGGTCATGGCAGGAGCAAGAGGAGTAGTAAGTTGCACTAGTGGATGAGCCACCTAAGCTGATGACTCTCCTTTGGATGACTTCCTAGAGCGCTTTGCTGGCTTGGAGCTCTTTTCTTTTCTTTGAGAATCCTCTTTGGCTAGCTCCTAAGGGTTTTCTCCTCGTGGGATTAGATTTTGAGGAATTGGGGCTTCCCCAATAGATGGATTAACTGGAGCAGGAGCATCATGTGCAGGGGATGGGTTTTCCACAGAGGTGGCTTCGAATGAAGCCTTCTTTTTGCTCTTCCTCTTCTTTGGAGTGGGATTTCTATTATAATTCTACACTCTTATGAGAATAGTTGATGTTGTCATTGATGGAAACCAACTAGCAACTCATCAACAATTGGTTTCTACATGCCCAACATCACAAACTTCATACACCGGTAGACACCGGTACTAATAGGCACTTCATCGACATTCAGTTTACATCGGCAACAAAGCATACTGACACTCCAGCCAACATGGGATAAAGTTTTGTTTATATGAATTGTTTTGTAATGTAATTATCTTTTGTAAGCCGACATGGTATATTGTAAAAGACTCATTTATGTATGAGATCTTATAAGTCATTTTGATATGAATGAGAGAGGAATAAGGAATTGTAGTAGGTGATGAGACAATTTTATTGTACAAGGTGATATAGTTGACAGTGAAAGTTTTGGTTATAGATTGAGCTTAAACTGGTACTGAACCTGGCATTAGAGATGCTCCTTTGAGCAGTACATTTTATTGGATTTGATAATCCATTTTGTAGTCAGTGTGACTCTTTATTGAGCAATGAGCTCTAGGCTATTGGCCTCCCTACATGTGTAGGCCCTTCATTGTAAGTAGTATTTATTCATTGGCTAGTGAGTAAATATTATGGGTCACAAATCCCACCAATGTTTTTCCCACACTGGGTTTCCTCGTTAAATATCTTGTTTTATGGTGTGTTTCTATGCTGTCTCTATTATTTCTATTTATTGCAATAATTCTTATTTACCGGTACACTATTTTGGGATGCAAAGTTATAAATAAGTTTAAATATTTTGCTAACCAGTTAGACATTGACTCACCCCCCCCTCTCAATGTCTTTGGGACTATCATTGAATCTAACAATTGGTATCAGAGCCTGGTCCTCTATTTTCAAAATCCTAATAGCTTGAGGAAGATTCTGACACTGGTACAGATGGAGAACATAAGAACATAGTTGGAAGGAGCTCTTGAAGATTTTGATGCAGAAAAATTGAAGAATATCAAACCTGAAGATGATCTGAGGATTGCACAAGAATTCATTAAAGGACTTCAGGAGAACTTTGTTATAGCACAAAATAAAAGAAAAGAACTTCATGAGAAGATGCAGAATGATGGTGATGAAAAAGAAACTCTTAGAGACATTGCAAACAAGTTGAGACAAGAGAACAGTAACATGAAGAATGAAATGCAAGATATGACTATGACGTTATGTAAGGATATTGAAGATAGGAAGAAGAATGAAAAAGACTTGGCTAGGAGACATAATGATGCTAGAAATGAAAATTTGAGACTTGGTCATGAAAATGTATGCTAAAGATAGATTTGATTCACATGCAACATGATAAAGCTGAGCTTGTGAGACAAGTTGGAATTATGGAAAATGAGTTGGCTACTGCAAATAAACACAAAGACAAATTCAAGAAAATTTTAGAAGAACTTGATGACATGCTTAAAAGATAGAAACTTGATGGAGATACTAATGGACTTGGATTTGAACATGGAGAAAGTTCCGGTATTGCAAACAATCAAGATCAGAACAAACTGGTAAGACAACCTAATGCTTATAAATTTAATGGAAAATGTTTTAATTACAACAAATATGGTCACAAAGCAAATCAGTGTAGATTTATAAATAATCAGAATATGAACTCACCCACCGGTCAATGTTCCAAATGCAACAAAGTTGGTCATAATTCAAAAAATTGCAGAATGAATGTGAAATGCTATGTTTGTGGAAGATTTGGGCATTTATCTAATCAATGCAGATCACAAACTGGTCAAGGATATGGAAAGGCTATTCAGAGGAATAATGTAACTTATTATGCATGTAACAAGATTGGACATATTGCTAAATTTTGTAGAAGCAAGAATGCACCGACAAACAACAAAGGATCTAGTTTGAAGGGCAAAGAAAAGCTAGATGAAGTTAAGCAAGAATTTTCAAAACAATAGATTAAGAAGAGTGATCAGAGAATTGATGAAACTATCTCTTCACCAGCAGAATAGAGTAATCCTCCACCGGCAGGAGATTCTTCATCTAACTAAGGAATAATCCTTAGGGGGTATTGCAGTAGGTTGAAAATCATGCATTCTACCCTTTTTTGATGGTAAGAAGATACATTTCTTCTTTATCGATGGATGTGTTAAGTTTTCACTTAACCAGTGAGCATTTAATGTAGTTTAAAGAACCCTTTTTTGGCTATAAAGCACCAAGAAAACCTTATTTCAAACTCACCGAGCATTCAAATGATCAGAGAGCGTGAAATTGAGCAAAGGAATTCTAAGGCAAAGTTGCGAAGTTATTTTCAAGCATTCAGAATTTTGATTTAGAGGTATTTTTCTTTGAAACCTTCTGGTATGCCTGATGTTGTACTTTACCAAGGAAATACCCGACATAGGTCACAAGGATTTTGGGTATGACATCCCAGTAGGAAGACAGATACAAGATGCTTTCACTGGTATGGGCATTGATAGTATTAAGAACATTACAGACTATTTTAAGACATTCCAATCTAAGATGAGAACAAGGGAGAGACCACCTCAGAGCATAGTTGATAAATATGACAAGGAAATATGTTTTGTGATTAAAAGAGATGAAACTTGGATGGAAGCAGTAAGACCTAGAACTATTTGGGTTACGGAGATGGGATATGAGGTAGACCTATCTATTCTAGAAACTTATGCTAAAGCTCTACTTGATTCACCAAGAGATCCCTCTGAGAAATTCTTTGGAAATGCAGAAACCATAGAGAGCAATGTATCTATGTAGAAAAAGACTAAAAGAAGACAAAAGTACATTAGAGATGCCTCCAAGAAGGTAAAGGAAATCAAAGAAAATGTCATGAACATCAGTGGTATATCTGCCAGTGAACTTGAAGGACTACAAATTGAAGGACATGTTTCACTGGTTGTAACATCCTTTGATACTGACAGTGGTAAGGCTGCTGAGTTTAAAAGAGTAGAAAGGAAGAGAAACCCTCACGAGTACCCTCTCCTTCACCTAAGAAAACCAAGACACTAAGAAAGAAACAATAGGCAATTAGGGAAACTAAGAAGAAACTTACACCTAAGAAGAAACAAACACTTGTTACCCACACATTGAATGATTTACCGAATGAGATAATAGAGGAAGGTAATCTATCTAATGTGAATAAATGGTATATTTATTCTAATGATTCTGATAGAAGCACAATTGAAGAGAGTATTATTTTTCACTTAGACATTTACAAGAAGGTGTTGATACAAGTGATTGATGAGATTCCAAATGATCTATACATGAGACTAGAAGCCAAAAGACTATCAGTGATGGAATTGGATAAGAAATTGAAAGTTGAAGCACTCTTAGCTACACATCTGGTAAACTCTAAAGAAGAAATAGATGAACTTATTTCTGAAGCTAACTGATCTATATTTGTTAGTGGACACTAACAAGTGAGTCTAATGGTTGGAAGGGTAAAAGAGATTGCAGATGACACTACAGATAAATGGGATATTGTGTGAGCTTGAATTTCATCCTTAGAATATTACCTATAATAAGTTAGTTTCACAAAATACAAATGGAAATACTACAGGAAATCCAAATTCAACCAATAAAACTACATGAAATAAATATTAAAATAAAACACTATTTTACCTTCATGGCTTATGTCTCATTGTGTCCTAACTCCACTATTCCTGGTTGCAGATGGTGTGCTCTTAGACAATGCATTGTTGGCCTCCAAGGTGGCATATTCTTCTTCATCTATCTGTTAGAAATTAAAAATGTTGTTTTCTCCTTTGATGGAAACAAATCTCCTAGTCTTGACGGTTTCCCAATGCTCTTTTTCCAAGAGTTTTGGGACATTATTAGGACTGATGTTGCTAATGGGGTCAAGGAATTCTTTGGGGCTAGAAAACTCTTGAAGGAAATAAATGGTACTTTTATTGCTCTTATCCCCAAGATTCAAGATGCTAATTCTTTGGACAAGTTCAGACCTATTAGCCTCTGCAATTCCTTTTATAAGATCATATCTAAGGTCCTGACCTCTAGACTCTTGTCTATTCTCCCAACTTTAATTAAACACCAGTAGAATGGGTTTGTTCCTGGAAGACAAATTCTCGATTCCATTATTACTGCTCATGAGAATATTCACTCTCTTGTTAAAGTGAAGAAGTAGGGTCTCATCCTTGAGCTCAATCTCTCCGAATCCTATGATAGGGTTGACTGGTCTCTTCTTCAAAAAGTCCTCACTTCCTTTGGGTTTGCCCCAAGAGTTGTGGATCTTTTCTCCCAACTTACCACTACTGTGTCCTTTGCTATTCTTGTCAATGGTTCTCCTTCAGCCTTTTTCCAAGCTTCGAGAGGTCTTAGGCAAAGAGATCCTATCTCCCCCATCCTTTTCATTATTATCGCATAATGCTTTGAACAGACCATGGAAAATTTGGTGCAAATAGGATCCTTTAAGGGTCTCAATCCTTCTTCTGCTGACCTTATTTGTTCACACTAGCAGTTTATTGATGATACAATAATTATGGGGGAATCAAGCATCTTAGAAGCTAAAGTTCTGAAGAATACCTTGTGTAAATATGCTTCTGCAATGGGGCAGCTTATTAACTGGGCCAAAAGTGATGTCTTTTTCATTAACACCCCGGAGAGAAGACAACAAAGGATCAACATAATTTTGAAGTGTAAGACTGCTGACCTTCCTGCTACCTACCTTGGTCTCCCCATTGGGATTTCCCCTCCTGACTCCTATTGGAGCTTGCTGGTTGATAAATTTCACAAAAAACTTGTAGGTTGGAAAGGGGCTCTCTTAAGTCAAGCTGGTAAGCTCCTTCTTCTTAAGGCTACTCTTCAAAGTATCCCCATTTATGCTCTTAGCTTATTCAGAAGTCCAGTCAAGTATGCTAAAGCTATTGAGAAAATTCAAAGAAGATTCCTATGGTCTGGGGTTGAGGAAAAGCAAATAATGTCCTTGGTGGCATGGGATTAGGTCTGCAAGCCAAAAAGCAAAGTTGGTTTGAGGCTTAGGAGGATTCGCACTTTAAATGAAGCTCTCTTGTCAAAACAAGTTTGGAGATGGTTTAACTCTAATTTTGAATGGTGCAAAATTTGGAGAAGTAAGTATTCTCTTCTGTCCTCTTCTCTATCTTCTTTTCTTAATTCAGATCTCAGTGTAAATGGATCTCATATCTGGAACCATGTTTCTAAATGTAAAGATGTGATTGCTAAAGGTGTGACATGGAAACTTGGAAATGGTAGAAAAGTTAGATTCTGGGAGGATCCCTGGCTTTTTGACAAACCCCTAATGGATTTCTATGAGTGGGCTTCCCATGCCCCCTCCTGTATTGGCTCTTTTGGTACCTTAGTGGCAGATTACTAGGATGGGAACAACTGGCAGAACATTGATAGTATTCATCCCAGTCTCTCAAAGCTCAAAACCCAATTGTCTACTTTTTGGCTGAATAAGGAAGAGGATTCCCTAATCTAGAGATATAACCCCAAAGGTACCTTTACTATATCTTCGATGTATTGTATCCTCTCCCCCTCCCCTCCTATGAATCCTTTCTGGTCTAAAGCTTGGTTAAAAGGGCTCACTCCTAAAATCAATATGTTCTTCTGGACTATTCTCCAGAATAAGATCTTTACTGTTGACAACCTTAAATGTAGAGGTTTTGCCCTTCTAAATAGGTGTGTGTTGTACTTTCAAGAGGAAGAGTCAGTGGACTATCTTTCCCTCCACTGTTCTTTCTCAACCTTTGTTTGGGAAAGCTTCCTCAAAAGCTTTAGTCTTGCTTGGGTGTTTCCCAGTAACATCAGAGATTTGTTCTCTTCCTGGCAAATTCATTGGACCAACTCTTTTCTGAGGTGTATGTGGCATCTCTCTCTTCCTCACATTTTGTGGGGTCTTTGGAAGGAAAGAAACAACCGAATTTTTAGGGATGTGTCCTTAAATCAAGACATTATTTTTCAGAAAATTCAAAGGGCTATTCAGGAAAATATGGGAACTATGGAGGTCTCTTGTTACTCAAACAACTCTTTGGAGTTAAATATCTTAAGAGCCTGGAATATGAAGATCACTGATGCTCATAATATCAGCTACAATAAAAGGCTTGAAGTTAAATGGCAAACCCCTCCCCATGGTTGGCTTAAAATCAATTTTGATGGAGTAGCCAAAGGAAATCTAGGTCCTTCAGGCTGTGGAGCTATTCTCAGAGATGACAGAGGAATTTGAAAAGGTATGATTGTTGTCCCTATTGGCATTCAAACCAATCATAAGGTGGAAGCTATGGCAGCCCTTCAAGACATTATTCTAGCCAAAAAATGGAACTGTACCCATCTCTGGATCGAAGGGGATTCCAATAATATTATTAAGTGTCTCAATGGGACCTCTAAGCCCTCTTGGTCAATTCACAATATAATTTTTTTTGCCATTGACATCATCAGAACCTTCAAAAAATGCCACATATCCCATATATATCAGGAGGCCAACTGTTTTGCTGATTGGGCTACAAACGTGGCAGTGAAGAATGAGACAATTACCACATGGATAGGTGCAAATCATAATAAATGAAAGATATCAAAGTACCCCAAAGAATCTTGATTGATAGGGCAATTATGATATGTACTGAAGCAAGCACTTTGAGTTACTTCGATAATGAGGGAATTACTCATTATAACATCAAAGCTAGCAGAACGTGCATTATAACCTGTCAAATCACTAATGCTACACATGCTTTCTGGGTTTTTGTTTTAACTTTGAAAAGCTTTCTGTTTCACCAGCTCTGTAACCTAAACCTGACTATGAGAAATGACACCATGGGTGGAAATAGGAGAAGATATGAGCTAGGAAGTTGTAAGAGTGGAAACAGAAAGAAGAGGTGTGGGAAATTTTGCAGAAGGGTGGTCTTTCGAGCTTCATTGAGAGACTCCATGGCCATGATGGAAAGATAACCAACTTCTTCTGCAAAAATTGGAAGAAGGGCATGCTTAAAATGGGCGACCAACTGGTGGAAACTGACGAAGAGTTAATAGCTAAAGCTACGGGACTCAAAAGGGAGGGCTGCAACTTCTACAGAGATAGGAAGGTCAGTAGGGAAGCCATTGAAAGGTACCTGGTCACAGAGAAAGAGAAGAAAAGACTGGTAAAGTTGAGTAAAACCTATTACTCGCCTAGGGCTTTTGCAAAACCCCGGTGGGAAATTCTCTTTGTTTTAATGAGGTATATAACTCTAGATGGTAGGTTTATGAAAGTATATGGATATCACTTTGTCCTCTTAAATCATTTTAGGCATAATGATAAGGTGAATTTCCCTTACTTCTTGCTCTGTTCTATGAATGCATCCTTAAAAGCATATAAAGAAAATCCTTGGGGTGACACTACAATGCACTAGGGACTTATGGTCCTCATTTATGATCATTTAAAGGCCAGTAAAATCAACCGAATGTAGCTCTCTATGGATTCAGAAGAAGAAATGTCTTATTCTGATTTATCAGAGGAGGAGAATTCAGATAATGATTCCTCGACTGATAATGAGGAAAGCTCTGATGACTCAGAGTATGAGAGGAGCAAGAAGAGGAAATCAAGACCCTCTTCTTGTAAGAGCAAAAAACCCCAAAGAAAACCCTTGAATAGTATTTCTTCAGAAGAAGAGGACTCTGATTTCCTTGAGGAGAAGAAGAACCCTAAGGGAGTGCTGAAGGAAAAAAGTAAGAACAAAGCCCAACCCAGGAAGAAGAAAAAGAAAACAGAGGAGACTGGCAAAGATCTGGAGGAGACCGGCAAGGAACCAGAAGAGGACAAGCAAACAAGAACCCTGGAAGCTGAACAAAGCCTAGAGATGGAGACTATGGAGGAGACCCTCAAGGCTACTGACACTATTTCTGCCCTCCATATCGCTAAAGATGAATAGATAACCCCTGGTAAAGTTACTCCTTCTCCTGGTCCTCACCCCGAGGCCTTGAAGGGTTTTATGAAAACCATTGAATGGCTTATTGATGGGAATAAGAATACTGCGGATGAATACAAAAAACTCTGCAACAAAGTCATGATCCTGGAGACCATTAACATTGGAGAGGGGAACACTATGGCCAATTATATCGAAGATCTGAAGAACACAATTGCGAAAGTGGAAGACATCAGAGATGCCTTTAATCCCCGGTTTGAGAAAATTGAAAAGGAGATATAGGATAGAAAAACCCTAGAGGATACTAGTGAAAAAACGCTCTCAGATACAGTTGTCAAAGTGGACAAGATAGAGGAGTGGCTCAAGAACATTGCGGAGCAAAGTCTCAGCATTCTAAAAATCTCAGCCAATAACACCCATACCCTCATCAGCAAGCTTGATGATGAAAAGGAAACCCAAGAAATTGACCTAGATGCAGAAGGAATCGGGGAAGCACAATGTCCCAGAACTCGCACCCATGGAAGGAGGAAGGAAAAGAAAGTGAATAAGGACCTGGAGGAGCTAAAAGCAGTTGGGGTGACCTATGATGAGCTGGTGACTAAGGCAGAGGATCTGCTAAAGAAAATTACTATGTAGTGTCTCCTTGGGTTCTTTGCTATTTTTTCTATTCACTGGTTTTTTTAACCAGTCGCTTTGTATGTGGACTCTATTTTCTCAGCTTTCTATTTAACTATGTTGTAATGGTTTCGAGTCCTTAAAACCTATTTTTCAATCAATCAGAACTGATAGTATGATATACAAAGCTACATGATTATGCTAAAATGGTTATGCTATATGATTATATTGTTAAAATGATATTTGCTATTTGCTAATTGCTTCAAAAACTCATGGATGTATATGATTGATTAAAAACTATTTTTGAAGACTCTTGATTTTCTAACTCTCTCTCAATTGAAGCTCTTGATTTTATAGACTTTGAGAGGATTAGATGATGTGGCTTAGATTAATGGTCTTGATCAGATCTGCAATTTTGAATGGCTATGAGCAAAGGTGAAGGTTGAGAGAAAGGGGGAAGGAGAAGACAAGTGTCACTCATCTCACCTTGACTAGGTTGCTGACTGAGGGAATCTAGGGATGGTTGGAGAAAATTTAGGCATGATAGGACAAGTGGACTCAAGTCCTTCCCAAGATGTAGGGGTGTTGGAGAGAATATAGGAAATGTTTATGAAATATGTGTACATACAAAATTTTCATTAAGTTTGGTAGTTGAAGATAAATCATGAATTAATATTCAAGAAATACTAATTTCCTTAGCCACATGTTTGATGAGTTGGCAAAGGGAAGATGAAGTGGAGGTGGAGGGTGAGTTGGATAAGGAATTTAAATAATTTAGGAATTATTTAATATTTGAAACTATAGGATAGGAGAATAACTATTAAATATTGCATATTTAATTGTTTGGAAAAGATAATTAAATATTAGATATTTAATTGATTGGAGAAGAATAGGATAAATGAATTAATTAATTAAATAATAATTAATAGAAAGACACGAAATGAATTATATTAATTAATCTTTTCGAATGAACTATTTAATAGAAGAATATTTATTAAATAAATATAGCATATTTATTTAATTGCTCATAGCCAATTTTAGGTGTATACATTTTGCCCCTCTTTGAAATGATGTTGAGACAACATTGTTTCAAAGATTAAATCAAGTCTCGATAGTGCGCCTGATAGAGATAAAATCCTGATTGTGTGCCCCCTCAGGAGATTGATCGTGAAATTGTCAAAAAATTGGGTTTGAACGATTAATCTCGTGATAATTGATAAAAAATTTAGTCAATTAAATTCATTTGTAAAAAAAAACAAATTAAATTACCCCATTGTTGAAATTAATCACTCTTCAAATAGTAAATATAAAATTAACCAAGGTTAATTAAAATTCATTGTTATCCTTGTCAGCTTTTGGAGAGAATATTTCTTGCTGAGGTGGCGAAATGGTGATTCCCATGGAGAACCATCGATTTGAGCGTGTGCCACGATATCAGTGACTAGTCGAGTATGGTTATCTGGTATGTTTCCTATCCCGAGCTTTGTTTTCAAGTTTTTGTTCAAATTTTCATGTTTTAGGTGTGCTTTTGAATTTTTGAAATTTTTTGAATTTTTGTGATTTTAGATTAGCGCATTTGCAATTTCCTTTAGCGCATATGCCATTTCTTTTAGCGTAAATGCATAGACTATTAGCGCTTTTGTGTGTTTTAGCGTGTTCATTTGATTTGTTAGCACAAATGCATGAAATGGTAGCGCTTTTATGTAGAATAACTCATATGCATTGTTGTTTAGCGCATATGCTTGATAGGATAGCACTTTTGCTTACAATAGCACATATGCATCGTTGATTAGTGCATATGCTAAAAAGGATAGCGCTTTTGTTCAAAGTTGATATTTTTGATAAGTGCAAAGGTTTAAAATCACTTTTGATGATTAGATTTAACATGTGTAATACGCATTGTGGATGAAATAGAGTCTTGATTGAGTCATTGTGTGTTTGATAGATAGCTTTGATTGCTTGATCGAGTAGCTTTGAGTAGCTTGATTGATAAAGTAGCTCTGATTAGCTTGAGTGATAAATTGGATGATTGAGTAGCTTTGATTAGCTTGATTGATAGATTTGATGATTTAGTAGCTTTGTTTAGCTTGATTGATAGATAATTTGATTAGCTTGATTGATAGATCTGATGATTGAGTAGCTTTGTTTAGCTTGATTGACAGATATCTTTGATTAGCTTGATTGATAGATTTGATGATTGACTAGCTTTGTTTAGCTTGATTGATAGATAACTTTGATTAGCTTGATTGATAGATTTGATGATTGAGTAGATTTGTTTGAGTAGCTCTAAGAAACCAATTTAGTTTCTGATGCAAGAGCTTAGCAGAGTTTTGAGTAAACTTAGTGATTGATAGTAAACCATGATTGATAGGTTTAAAATGATTTGATAGCTTAAGTTGTGTTGTCTTCAAAATATGATTCTCTTTAACATCCTTCAAATAATATGATTGAACTCGGTGCAGAAGAGACATCAAAGATAAGGAAATTCTCAAGACAACATATGACAAGTTTTGATTGAACCTTCTACACTTCAGACTTACTCAGAGCCCAGGTGGATATACCTTTGTGAATTGAATTCACACTTTCAAACATAAACCCACAGCAAACCAGTCTAGAAAACTAGTGGATTTATTCACCTTGAAATTAACTAAAAACAAAAGAATGGAAATTATACTTAAATTCAGCATTTTGATCAGCAAAACATGCAATAAACAACTTCAATCAATACCAGTGCCTTATCCAAGGTCACAGAGTCATCTAAACTCAGATAATACTCCTCAAACAAAATATCTTTATGCATCCCATTGGCTTGGTTTCTATTAATCCTTATATATGCTTGACACCTATAAGAATTTATGCATTCCAAATTAAACTATGATCATCAAGATTCAAAGTCTCTTCCAAAGAGTTTACTGGTATGAGTGATCCCCGCATCTTTAATTTCCATCCTAAAGAGAAAAGCTAGTGAACACTTCTACTGAAAATTGCCTTGCAATCCCATTCAAACAAAATAACCCTAGATTATTCAAAATGAAAACAGTAAACAAATTGTAAACACACTTGAAGATGACACAAAGCTTCACTCAAAACTGATGGTCTGTATATTGATATTAAGTTCAGAAAAATATTACAAGAAGTTTTTGAATATTCTCCATTAGACTTAGAAAAGCTCAGATAAATTTCTGCAGCATCTTCTTACAATTCTTTGCTATCCTTTTTCCTCTAGTCCTGGTATCCATTTATAACAACATGGATGTACAAAGCTTCAAACTTTTCAAGGAGAGTTTGTTACAATCATTTCTTTCAAAAAAACAAAGAAGTTACAAAGCTTTTCACAAAAACAGTTACAAGTTCTTTTCGGCCTCTACAGCTTTTTCAACAGGTTGTTCGGTTGTAACTTCTTCTACCTTTTTAGGGGCACTCTCCAACTATTCCAGATCATGAGTGGCATATTTTGTTGTCCACTCATTGTACACATCATCAGTCGGCAATGAAAAATTAATCACTTTAGTTTTAGCTTTAGTCAACCTTGCCCAAGAGTTTCTCATTTTGCTGACTTCTGAATTGAGAAAACTATAATGTGCCTTAATTTTCTCTATTTCCTGAATAGTTAGAACAAAGAAGGAAGCATCATCTAAATCAATAATTCCTTTGATTCTGGCCAACAGCTTGGATTCCACTTCATTTAGCCACACTTGCTTATCCTTCAATTGATCCGGGCTAGCAAAATTTCCTGGGAGCAACTCAAAAACTCGATTAGCATACTCTTTTTTACACAAATTAACTTTCCTATCCGCACTATCCACCCCTGCAGCTAACTTTACCATCTCTTTAATAATATTGCAAGTGGATTTAATGGTAGGATTAGTCCTTGTTTCATCGCAGGATACACACATAAACTCTAAATCTTGCTCCCCAGGCCTCCATTTGTCAAAAATAGGTGTCAAAATGGCCTTGTCTCCCCTGAGGTCATTCCATATATCCAAAATTTTACCTACATTATTGTAGAGCAACGAGACATTCATTGTATCTGCAAAACTAGAAATTGTAGCCCTTACTCTCTCCTCATTCTTCTTTGCATATAAGGCCTGAGCCTGTTTTAAGTTTACTAATTCTTGAGGAGTAATTTCAATCATTTGAGAACTGGAGGGTGCTAGAGATGGTGGAAACTCAATGATAGGGCTAGTAGGTGGAGGTCTTGCATGAGAAGAGGAAATCATCAATGTTGAAGACTCACCTTGATGGTATTGTCTAGTCAACTGGCTCTGCAGCTTAGTAATGATGCTATCCTTACCTCTTACCTCCTCCTTAGCACTGTTATAGGCCTTCAAATTTGTTTTCAGGTTGAATTGGAGGATCTCTCTCTCTTTGGCTTCCTTTTCTGCTACTATAACACTAAATTTTGTAGTCTCTAGCACAGTGCTAGCAGCTTCCACTACCCCCGTACTCTGCACTCTTTTCACCATCATCCCACAAAGGTAACTTGACCTTGGGGTGTCTTTTCTTTTCTTACTCTCATTTCTCTTGAGAGACCACATGACGAGTGCAACATTATCCTTACTGAAAGTAATTCCCTCCATGGGTTTTGTCTCTTTCCTCACTGCGTCTAGTACCAGGGTATCTGCTATATCCCACTCAGGTAAAATAAACACTCTAGTTTGTGCCACCATATCTCTCCCTTGCTCAGGGGTGATGGTTTTGAACTCTTCCATCATCTCTTTCTTTATTTCCTCTTCTACCAGGGCTGGATCTTTATTAGGTTGCTCAGCCCTTCTCTTTTCACATCTAGCATTATATTTACCTATGTTTTGTTTCCATATAAACTGGATAAATGCTTCTGATGTGACAAAATTGTTGTCAGCCAAGAAGGCATTACTTGCCTGCTTTATCTCAAGATCCCACTCCTAGCCTTTGAGTTCAGTTGTGGTAATGTCCATTTCAGCAGCAAGGGGTTCTTTTGGAATTCTTTCTTCCACTTCATCATAAGTGTAGGCAATTTCCCCTAGACTACCTTACTGTAGGAGTTGCTTAGTTGCTGCTTGCTCATCTCCTATATGGATAGGAGATTAGGATGGGGAATACAAAGGTGCATCCGATTGTACTTCTTTCCCTACCCTTTTCTTCTTTGGTCTCTCTTGGATGTCAATGACATCTTGTATCTTCCTCTGTCCTTTAGAGGTAGAGGGCTCCCCTGTTGTAGGCATCAACACACTATAACTAGATTTTTTGTGTAGTGTATAATCACCGAGAGGGATTGCTTTGCTGGAAGCTAACCTACTTAGGATCATTCTTGGCTTGTTAGGGTTGCTTTTGATTATAGCTTCCCTCTTCTCCTTCAGGGTCTGTATCATATCTTCAAAGCAAACAATTAAAAACTTTATTTTCTCCTCTAGAGGGAAAAAGCTAGACAATGGGTCATAGCTGGTATCAAACCGATGCATGAAATCCAAGGCTTTCTTATAAGCCACCCATTTCTCTTTCCTTTATCTCCTGCTCATCTAGATCAAACTCATTTCTGATGAGGTCTTTAGGAAACTAAAATTAATGGGGCCTACCTCTGCATGTTGCTTTCTTTCTAAACATGTCGTTGAAGAAGTCTTCTGGATCAGCACATGTGGACACTGCAGTGGAAAAATGATAAGGCTTGAGAAAATCCTCAAAGCAATTCCAACCTCCCTTTGTTATTACAAATTGGTGGGCTATGGTAGCTGTAGGGAAAATAGTCCCTTTACCCCTGCCTGTCAACTCTACCTCTTGTACACCACCAATTTGTCTAAGGATTTCTATAATTCCCACTTTGAGAGGGACCTGGTAAGGTAGCAAGAATGGGGTGCCTCTAAAACCAAACACTCTGAAAACTGTCCAGACTGGATACAAATAAATGTCACCCCATTTGTGAACAATTTTTATGTTCTCTACGAATTATTTTGGTCTTATGAATTCCAAAAGAACCTTGGGGATTCTTGGGTTCTCTGAGCAGAGGAGAGTCCTGATCTTGGATGCAAATTATTTGTGAAACTTCAGGAAACTGACATCCTCTCTATCCCATGACAACACAGTACTCCATAATTGTACCAACATTTTTTCTCCTTCTTTCTCCTTGAAAAGGTCCAGTCCACTAGCAAAGTAATCACCACCTTTGAAAAGAAATAGATGCATCAGGAGTGAGTACCATTCGAAAGTCCTATCCACCTTTCCATTCTTTATTCCTGTTAACCCTCCATGGATAGCATCAGCAATGAAAGATGCATAATCAAATGTAATTGCAAGAGAAGAATTCAAAATCTGAGCAATCATTAACAGGTAGTGATTTGACATATTTGCTTCAGCATCTTCTCCCAAAACATGGCAAAGTGCCCAATACATTCCTTTATCCCTAAGGGTGGACATACTCAATGAAAAGGACTCTTGTGTGTTGGGTCCTACAACTGTCAACCCACCTATCTTCACAAAAAATTCCTTGAGAGGCCCCTTCCTGAGATGACTCCTCTGTGCACTGTAAATTTGAGCTAATTATTTGAAATTTATAGGTTCTAGAAAATTGGTAAACTCATTAAGCCCAAAAGCATTCCTGAATTCTTTAGCATTAATCTCAATAAGGGTTTTTCCATTTATATCCTAAATGCTTCTTGTAACTGGGTCATAGTTGAGCGCAATTTGGGTCAACAAATCTATGTCCATAAATACCCCTAGGACTACCAATTTCTCAACATCTAATTGCCAAATACTATTTTGTGGGGATGGAAAATTTCTCATTCCAAATCCAATCTTAAATAACCCCAACCTAGACAATCTGACCTATGGGTCTCTCAACCAGGTACCCTTGTCATACAGTCCTTCTCCTATCTTTAAACGGGGAGCTCTAGGCACTAATTCTTTTGCCTTGAATGCTTGATTAGTTGACAACATCAACTGTTCAAGAAAATTATCATAGACACTCCTTTCTGAATAATTGACTTTGCTAGAAAATTCTCTTTTAGGAGCCATTTAAAAAAAAAACATAAGAAATGAATACGGCTCCTAGACACTTCTATGACGAATCAATATCTTATCTGAAACACACCACACAGGAATTACTACACAAGAGTACGAGAAAACCTATTCTTAACTTGAAGGAATTTGCTCTATAACTGAATTGACTTGCTCTGTACCTGAAGAAGATAGCTCTGCATCCGCTCCTCTGCAAAAAATTCTTTAAAAGATATCTTCACCCAGTTGATGGGAAATTATATATTGTACTCAGTGTCTTAAGTACAACATTGATTCCACATGCTTCGGCCATCCCTTCAAAATTGAATTCATAGGAGAATTCAAAAATTTCACTCCAACGGGTCATGACGCTGATGCATTTTCCCTTTTTTGCTATTTCGCAAAGCATAATTTTTAGGCATCTTTGCTTCACGAAATAATGCCAGTCGTTAGATCAGGACGAAAATGATCTTGATTTAGCCCTATGCTTTATTAACCCACAAAGAAACTTTTCACTACTTCGCAGAGGCTAACTCTCGAACATCTTTATTTTGCGAAATAGCGCGGGCCATTCGATCAAATGAGATTTGATCGGTCTTTACTTTCTGAACCCCTTTAAACTACTATGGGACCTCATCTTGTTTCACCATTTTGTGGGCTTTATCCCACAAGAATATTGCTTTCGCGAAATAATGCCAACCTTCAGATGGGACACAAACTGCTTGGTCTTTAACCTTTACATGGACAGTCAATCTTTTCACTAACCGCATCGTTACTTGGCAGCTAACAGGCTTTCGCTATTTCACAAAGCATAACTTTCACTCAACTTCAAGCTATGAAATAGCGCCATCCGTCGGATCAAACCTGAAATGATCATCTTTTATGTGTGACCTTTATATTAACTGGCTTGCACCGCTCTTTCTCTAGCTATCGGACACCATGTGGCAGCTGACTATTTGCCCTGGGGAAAATTACTAAGTTCAGATTTGAGTCAGCTGCACGGTATATCCCTCTTTCTCAACAATTGTCGGAGACACTCTGGAAACTTCAGTCTGTGGAAGCCATGTGTTCAAGTACACATCACCATCTATCCTGACATCAAAACGAATCCTTTTCACTTTCATAATTTCGCAGAGGATATCTTTCGTGCATCTTCGTCTTGCGAAACAGCGTAGACCATCTGATCAAACTAGATGTGATCGGTCTTTACCTTCTGAAACTCCCTTTTAAATGACTGTGGGCCCTCTGACTTTAATTCTGAACACCTTTCCTTACTGGGACCCACCTTCCTTTTAAATTCTCGGACTCATCTTGCTGATTGTTGCATTCTCTGCTACGTGTTGTTCTCTTATTCACCGCTAAGGCTGGCTGGACCATCTATTTGGAATGCCGCCATTTCACGGTCCTTTGACCTCGGTCACTTTTGTCTTCGCAAAATAATGTGAGCCATGGATTTTATTAAAAATAATCACTCTTTAAGCGGAGACCTTTAGACAATTCTTCTCGTTCCAGGCCCACAACCTTTTCGCCATTTCGTGAAAGGTATTTCACCTTCATGTTTAGGCTGCGAAACAACACCAGCCATTGGATTAAATCTGAGATGACTGTCTGTTAAGCATGGCCCTTTAGTCATTGTGAACATGAGTCCTTTTCATTTCTGGGCCCACCACCATTTTGCCATTTTGCGGTCTTTAAACCTCGGTCACTTTTGTCTTCACGAAATAATGCGAGCCATCAAATCATTTTCTAGTTGCTCGGTACTTAACCATCTGAATAGACTCCGTGAGGGGTGGGCCCTCTGATTCAACTTCCAACACCTGGTGTCCAATCACCTCTAGAGCTGACATGTTATTTTTTCATTTGCTGAGAGAAAGTACTGGGCTTTGATCAATTCATGACACTTGTATTTGCCAGGTCACATCCCCTTCTACGATCTGACTCACCTCTGGGACTCGCCTTTTAACCTTTAATCCCGACTTGCTGACTTGTTGTAAGTAGCGCCGTGTGCCACCATTTTACTTTCTCTCATCAACCAGCTAGACCACCTAGGTGGCATGCCATGTCATTTTCGCAACTTCGCTGGTTTTAAACTAAGTGCAACTTCTCCTATCGAAATAGCAAAAGTTGTAGATTCATCCGCAAGATGTGCACTAGTTACTAGGCCTGACAACTTTAGGAGAAATACACATAAGGCATAAATTTTTGCGATTAATTAACGTGAGCGCCTAGGCAAACGACAAGGGGGGACACTTCCTACGATCCCATGACCCATTACTTAAGTGAATAAAGTAACGAAAGAATAGAAACTAGAGGGTTTTAAACAAACATTAGAGGATCTAAAATCAAAAACACCTAAACCCTTAAGGCCTAAAATAGAGCTGAAGCATTTGAAAATGCACCCTACTCAAAATTTCAACAAACCATAGCCAATCATGGGAAAAGAAAAGCCCATTTTAATCAGTGATAACAACGGCCCTGACTGGGGATGGTTGATCGCAAGGTCAACATAAGAAAACTCAGAAACTCAAGAGAAACAGACCAAAATAGAAAAGCAGGAAAGGAACAAAATATTTGCAAACAAAGGACCTACCGTGCATGGACATTAAGAGAAATAATGCTTCAGAAATTGTCCATGCACTAGAAATTCCTGCATTTCATCATTCATATTCTTCAAGAAATATGAATCCTTACCATTTAAGTCACAAACCACAAAAGGGCCAATCCATAGTGATTCAAATTTCTTGTGCTTTCCCTTATACTGTCCTTTTGCATTCCACTGAAGAACCATGTCATCAATTTGAAACTTCCTTAATGATGTCCTTTTATCAAAAAGATATTTTGACTGCAACTGGATCTTCTGATTTTTCTTATGGGTAGAAGTCCTAAACTCCTCCATTTCTACAATTTGGATCATTCTATTTTCCACTGGTTTAGATATCTCCATGTCCTCATTTTGCAAAAACTTATAAACTGGACGAAGATTATTTACCGGCAATCTAGCTTGGGCACCATAGACTAATTCAAAAGGTGACATTCCAATGGATTTCTTAACTGTTATTCTGTCTACCCATAGAGCTAACTTCAGTTTTTGATCCCAAGAACTTTTATTCTCTTCCAAGATTTTCTTGATGATATTCAATAGGCTTTTACTATTGGATTCTGCTTGTCCATTCCCTTGAGGGTGATAAGGTGAAGAGTATGACATGAGTATACTGTGGCTAGTACAAAAGCCTACAAACTCTTCTGATCTGAAACACATGGCATTATCCATCACCAATTTTGCAGGTGTTCCAAATCTAGTTACAACATTGTCCATTAGGAAATCAATGACAACTTTACTAGTAGCTCTTCTTATAGGGATGGCTTCTATCCATTTGATGAAATAATCAGTGGCCACTATGATCCATCCGTGACCTCTCCCTGACCTCTCAACAATCTCTCTGATAAAATCAATGCCCCACTAGACAAAAGGAGCTTCTACAAAGACTGGATTTAGGGGTAGGGCTCCTTCATACTTCAACTTGGATGAGAATTTCTGACATGGGTCACATTTCCGAACATATGCATGAGTACCTTTAAATAAAGTGGGCCAATAGTATCCAGCCTGGATTATCTTACCAGCAGTAGTCTTAGCAAAGTAGTGACCTCCACATACTCCATCATGCATTTCAGTAAACACCTGTTTAGCTTGAAATTCATCCAATCACATTAGTAGCTCTCCATCTCTTTTCCTCCAGAAAAGATCACCCTGAATGAGTGCATACTTTTGGGACTTGAGTTTCAGAGTTCTTTTCTAATTGGGTGTCATCTCTTCTGAAAATGTGGCACCTTTTAGAAATTGGACTATCTCTGAGTACCAAGGTTGCCTCTCAATACTAGTGACTAAAGCATCTCCAACTTCAACATTATTATTTCTACACTCATGAGATTAGATTCAGTCATGAGCTTAGCCAAACCTAAACCTCTCACCAATTTGGTGATCTTTATCTCCAAGTTGAATTCCTGAATTCTGTTGATCCATCTGCATCTCTTCCCAGTAACCTCAGACTGAGACAAAATATCCTTAACTGCAGCATGTGGGACATAGGCAATGATATTTGCATTCACTAAGTATGGCCTAAAAGCTTTAACAACTTTAACTAAAGCATAAGCTTGTTTCTCCATGGTCTCATATTTTAGTTCTACCGCCTGCAAAGACTTACTGTAGAAGGCTATGGGATGTTCATATCCTTCATTGTCCTTTTGTAGTAATATTGCAGCCACAGTATGATATGAAGCAAAAGAAAATAGAGAAAAAGGCTTACTGTAATCAGGAGATTTCAACACCGGTGCCTCTTGGATTGCCTTCTTAATCTTAGCAAAAGCTTTTGATGCTTCTTGATCCTAATAAAACTTGGTATCCTTCTTGAGGAGCTTGACAATAGGCTTCACTATCTCTGTGAAGTTTGCAATGAATCTCCTAACAAAATTTACTTTGCCTAAAAAAGATTGAATACCTTTCACATTTTTAGGTTCAGACACCTTATTGATTGCTTCAATTCTTTCAGGGTCTATCCTTACCCCTTCTTTGGAAACTATGTGTCCCAGTAGCTTTCCCTCAGTGACTCCAAAATGACATTTCTTGGGATTTAGTGATACACCAAATTCCAAGGCTTTATTGAACACCTTCTCTAGATGTCCACAATGATCATCAGCCTTCTTAGAGAAACAAGTTAGATCATCTTGATAAACCACCATGATGATGTTAATGAATTCTTCGAAAGCTACATACATAGCTCTCTGAAATGTAGCTCCCGTATTTTTTAATCCGAATGGCATTCTCACATAAACATATGTTCCCCATGGAATAGTAAAGGCAGTTTTGAATTGTTCAGATTCCTTCACTAACACTTGATTGTATCCTGAGAAATCATCCATCATGGATAAAAGGTCACATCCTGTCACTCTCTGCAGCATGGCTTCCATATTCGGGGATGAGTAGTTATCCTTTAAGGAAGCAACATTTAAATTCCTAAAATCTACACACAATCTGATGTCTCCATTCTTCTTCCTTATTGGGACCAGATTGGAGACCCATGAAGAATGCCTTATTGGTTTGATAATCCCCCCTTCTCTCAATTTGGTCAACTCTTGTTGCATTTTCTTTTCTAACAAGGGATTGATAGGCCTCTGTTTCTGTCTAAAAGGCTTAGCATTTGGAAGTAAAGGAACTTCATGTTGAAAAAGATCTTGTCTATACGCCTTTAGGTCTTCATAAGACCAAGTAAAAACATGTTTATACCTTTTCAATAAATTAATAAGGTTAGTCCTAACATGAGGGGGTAACTTCTTTCTAATATATACCAACTTAGGGGATGATTCTATCCCCAAGTTTACCTCCTCTAACTCTTCCAACTTGGTGGTAGATTGCTGATGTAAGTGACTATCATTATAACTGAACATGTTCTCCAGCTCTACCAGCCCTTTAGGTATTTCATTAGTTTTCAACTGGACCACATCATTTCCAAACACTGTCTCTCTATTGTCTACCACTTCCACCAATGCATTACAATCAATCTTCTGTCCATCATAATCATCAACACATTGGATAAACCTAAGAATGTCTTCATCATCAGCAAAAACTTGCCAATTGTATACATTATCAGGAATAGCAGGCCTAGATTTTATTTCCACAATGGAGATACCGGTTAGCGTTGCATCATCATTTTTCAAAGCAACATTAGCTAGGAAATCTACCATAATATTTTTTGCTCGCTCTATCCAATTAATAGAAAATGCATCAAAATGCTCAATAAAATCCCAAATAGCATGCTTATACTGCTTTAATCTATCATTCTTGGATGCATATTTAGATATCACCTGAGAGACAACCAATTCTGAATCCCCCATTACTTTCAATAGTTGGATTCCATGCCTTTTTGCAACCTCAAGTCTCAGTAACAGGGCTTCATATTTTGCAGTATTATTTGTGCACTGGAATGCCAATAAAAATGAATACTTAAAAGTTATACCTGATGGGGACACAAAAAGAACCCCTTCTCTAGATCCTTCTTTGGAGCAAGCTCCATTAAAATACATCTACCACAATCCATACTATTGTGCTTGTAACTCGACCACAACAGGGTCAATATTCTTCAATTGAGGTAAAATTGGTTGAAGTCTAAAGTTATCTAGATCTACATCAATCATACAATTAAGCATACTAGGGTCTACATTTTCAATTACCCTAGGAGCTCGTGGCTCTTTGTATAATTTGACCTGATTACCATTAATAGGAATGGTGGCATAGGATAAGTCTAGTTGAACATTTCCCCCTACCGCTACTACCCATTGCTTGGAAAGTAACATACCATAGTGGGGTTTAGTGTCAGTAACAATAACATCCATTTTGTAAGTGGCTTCAAGGAATGCTGCTATTTTTACTTCTACATCTTTCATTGTACCTATCATAGGTACTTCTCTGTTATTCATGGCATAGCATTTCCCATACGCAGTGGTTACTGATAACCCTAATTCTTTGATAACACCATAGGGCATTACATTAGCAGTAGCTCCTGAATCTATCATGTAGTTTTTAATCAACCGGTTATTGACTAACAAGGTAACATAGAAGGGATCTACCTGAGAAGGCTCCTGAGTGATAGTGGTTCCAACATAAACTTCTGGGGTTTGGAACTTTTGATCCTTTCCAACTTTAGCTGAACCGGTGGGTAAGGCTGTGTCACTATCAAATATACTAGAGAATAAAGACAAAGCCACATCCTTAAGTTCTTTAATTTTTAGTAATTCTACTAATGGAACAATGACCTTCATTTGAGTAAGAGCTTGGGCCATGTCAAATGTAGAACTATTGCACTTTTCAGTGTTAGCCCTAACTCTTTCTATATTGAATTGACTTGCCTTTTTCACTGTCTCTGCTCCTTGTACATCACCAACATTTTTATCATTTTTCCTTTGGGTATATCTTTAACTTGTTCCTCCTTTTCTTGACCGACCTTAGGAACAGTGGTAGCCCTACTTGATGCTCCTTTTTTAGTAACTTCCTTTACGAACATAGAACCCAGCTCACCCTGATCAGTGTCTCTCTTGGTGCTTCTCAGGTTATAGTTATGTTTTGCTTTGGCAATGGCAGCCTTAGTGAGGTTTCTAACTTCTTCTTCACTAGGCCTCCTAAGATGAACCTCTTCATCTTCAATTGTTACCACATTCAGTGTAGGATGCCAATCTAAAGCTAACTGTCCTTGCACTAGCTTTTCATTATCTAGCACATCACTGTATTCACTTTATATGGATTCCTCATCACTTTCTATGATGGTTTCAAACATATTAATGTCAGGCTCTACTTCTGGTCTCATAGATTCTTCAAGAGCTTGAGCCACTACACACTGATGAGGAGAATGTGGTCCATCACAAGCAATACACCAGGGAGTATTTTCTATATTGTGAACATTTTTCCCTTTCAAGGGATCTAGAGTGTCTTGACTTTGGGCAATTTTAGGCTTCTCAATTTGGGGCTTGCCATCTTTCCAATTGGTATTATATGGCATATCATGTAATTTAGGGGGTCTATATTGCCAATTATAATGAGGTTTATCATTTTTGTTAACCTTGGCAGTCAAATCTTTCATAGCAGTAACCAATTTCTCTATCTTATCATCCTCTTTAGAAACTTTATTAGGTCGCTATTTGGTTTCTTGCCATAATCTACCATCTGTCCTTCTTCCTAATTTCCCAGATGCTTTTCTATTACTTTCTACATTTATGGCAATTCTAAAAGCATCTCTCAAGTTATGGGGATTTTTATCTCTCAAGATATAGGCCATCTTGGAATCAAATGCATTATAATATGTATAAGACACATGTTATCATCTAGCCTCATCACTTGATACAATCTGTGCATGGCTTTCTGGAATCTGGCATTGAAATCAGTGACCATTTCATTTTCAAATTTTCTAATATTGTTGAATTCATTTAGCATGAAACTCACATTAGTCTTGTCACCATATTGCTCTTGAAAGCAATTTTTAAAATCTTCCCATGACCCTATGCTATTGACTGGGAGACCTCTATACCAATCTCTTGCATCATCAACCAGGGACTAAACAAACAGTTTCATAATAACATCTTCATCTACTATCTCATAATCATTTACTAGATCCCCAAAAGATTTCAGATGTTCCTCAGCACTAATTGCATTGTTCCCAGCAAATTTATGGAGTCTGTCTCTTAACTCAGTGGGAACATGATTTGGATATCCTGGGATCCCATCAAAGAACAATTGTCTATATTGTTCTAAATTGATTGGTCTTCTTTGAAAAGGGGTAATAACAATGTTATTTCCCATGGTCATTTTAGCTTTTGGGATTGGAGATTGTGGTATTTGAGTGCACTGTTTATTCACAGGGATTTGACTTACTGAGGCAATATTAGCTTGTACTGCAGGTTGAGTATTGGCTTGAGGAAAGGAAATGTGTTGGGGATTAGGCTTGCTAAGATCTTCTAATGGGAACGTAATAGGGGGAGCCTTTAAGTAATTAATCTTTCTTTTTACTTCTTGATTCACTGCTTCTAACTCAGTCTTTTCCAATTCCATTTGGAGATCTTCCTTTTCCTTCCTCATCCTTTCCATTTCTCTCTCATGCTAAAAGCTTATGAGAGATCTCTTCTGCAGTTTTAAATTCTATTTCATCATCTACCCATTTCTATTTTCCTTTGTCTGCATTATTTCTAGGAAGCTAGAAGTCATTAAATACTTTTCTGGTTGGTTGTACTATTGACTTACAAGCTTGTTTGGTTTTGGGAATTATAATCTCTGTAATCATAAGGCCCTCTTCATCACTCTTTTCTTTCTCCTTAGCCAATACTTCAAGATTAGCTATCTGTCTAAGAAGCCAATCTCTTTCCATTAGTTTGGCTTTAACTTCCTTCTCCTTATTTGCTTCCTTTTGGGCTCTTAGGGAGATTAAGTGATGGACTCTCCTATTTAAGTCTTCAATCTCTTGAGACACTTTATCCTCATCAGGGAAGTTTTCTTCAGAGTCTGATGCATTAACTTGATCTATGTCAATCAGACTAATGTTCCCATCAATTGTCCTAGGAACGGAGTGCCTAATTGCATTTGAGCTGGTTCTATCTCTTGCAGAAACACTAACATGAGATAAATCTTGATTTAAAATGGATGCATTATCAATATTTCCAAACAATCCCAAATGGAAACCTAATATATCATGTTCTGAATCTCTGGAAGATGAATTAGACTTTGCATAAATAGGTTGATCAGGCATCTTACCAGTATTATTGTTTTTCTACACCCAAGCAGCATTTGATGGCTCATGCAATACAGATCTCTTCTGGCCTCTCTGTGACTGTTCTGGCAGAGCTTCTTGCAAGGTTTCACGAGGATGTTTCTTCATGAATGATCTCGTGCTTTTTGCTCCTTGCATCTCGCTTGTCTTCCTTTTAGAAATATTTGTATCTCATAAGGACTGGATCAAAAGTAACAGAGTTGCCACCCACAAAACTATGGGAATTATGAAAACAAGCAATCTAATCCACAAACACACAACAATTTTCTTTATAAGCCTCAACATAGATTTGCGTTTATATCTTTATTGTGACTCTCCCCAGCAGAGTCGCCACTTTTGTTGTCTTCAAAATCTGATTCTCTTTAACATCCTTAAAATAATATGATTGAACTCGGTGCAGAAGAGACATCAAAGATAAGGAAATTCTCAAGACAACATATGACAAGGTTTGATTGAACCTTCTACACTTCGGACTTACTCAGAGCCCAGGTGGGTATACCTTTGTGAATTGAATTCACACTTTCAAACATAAACCCACAGCAAACCAGTCCAGAAAACTAGTGGATCTATTCACCTTGAAATTAACTGAAAATAAAAGAATGGAAATTATACTTAAATTCAGCATTTCGATCAGTAAAACATGCAATAAACAACTTCAATCAATACCAGTGCCTTATCCAAGGTCACAGAGTCATCTAAACTCAGATAATACTCCTCAAACAAAATATATTTATGCATCCCATTGGCTTGGTTTCTATTAATCCTTATATATGCCTGACACCTATAAGAATTTATGCATTCCAAATTAAACTATGATCATCAAGATTCAAAGTCTCTTCCAAAGATTTTACTAGTATGAGTGATCCCCGCATCTTTAATTTCACTCCTAAAGAGAAAAGCTAGCGAACACTTCTACTAAAAATTTCCTTGCAATCCCATTCAAACAAAATAACCCTGGATTATTTAGAATGAAAATAGTAAACAAATTGTAAACACACTTGAAGATGACACAAAACTTCACTCAAAACCGATGGTCTGTATATTGATATTAAGTTCAGAAAAATATTACAAGAAGTTTTTGAATATTCTCCATTAGACTTAGAAAAGCTCAGATAAATTTCTGCAGCGTTTTCTTACAATTCTTTGCGATCCGTTTTCCTCTAGTCCTAGTATCCATTTATAACAACATGGATGCACAAAGCTTCAGACTTTTAGAGGAGAGTTTTTTACAATCATTTCTTTCAAAAAAACAAAGAAGTTACAAAGCTTTTCACAAAAACAGTTACAAGTTCTTTTCGGCCTCTACAGCTTTTTCAACAGGCTGTTTAGTTGTAACTTCTTCTACCTTTTCAGGGGCGCTCTCCAACTGTTCCAGATCATGAGTGGCATATTTTGTTGTCCACTCATTGTACACATCATCGGTCGGCCATGAAAAATTAATCACTTTAGTTTTAGCTTTAGTCAACCTTGCCCAAGAGTTTCTCATTTTGCTGACTTCCGAATTGAGAAAACTATAATGTGCCTTATTTTTCTCTATTTCCTGAATAGTTAGAACAAAGAAGGAAGCATCATCTAAATCAATAATTCCTTTCATTCTGGCCGACAGCTTGGATTCCACTTCATTTAGCCACACTTGCTTATCCTTCAGTTGATCCGGGCTAGCAAAAATTCCTGGGAGCAACTCAAAAACCTGATCAACATACTCTTTTTTACACAAATTAACTTTCCTATCCACACTATCCACCCCTGCAGCTAACTTTACCATCTCTTTAATAATATTCAAGTGGATTTAATGGTAGGATTAGTCCTTGCTTCATTACAGGATACACACATAAACTCTAAATCTTACTCCCTAGGCCTACATTTGTCAAAAATAGGTGTCAAAATGGCCTTGTCTCCCCTGAGCTCATTCCATATATCCACAATTTTACCTACATTGTTGTAGAGCAATGAGGCATTCATTGTATCTGCAAAACTGGAAATTGCAGCCCTTACTCTCTCCTCATACTTATTTGCATATAAGGCTTGAGCCTGTTTTAAGTTTTCTAATTCTTGAGGAGTAATTTCAATCATTTGAGAAATGGAGGGTGCTGGAGATGGTGGAAACCCAATGATAGGGCTAGTAGGTGGAGGTCTTGCATGAGAAGAGGAAATCATCAATGTTGAAGACTCACCTTGATGGTATTGTCCAGTCAACTGGCTCTGCAGCTTAGCAATGATGCTATCCTTACCTTTAACCTCCTCCTTAGCACTATTATAAGCATTCAAAATTGTTTCCAACTTGACTTGGAGGATCTCTTTCTCTTTGGCTTTCTTTTCTGCTA
Organism: Cryptomeria japonica; assembly: GCF_030272615.1. Classification (NCBI taxonomy): domain Eukaryota; kingdom Viridiplantae; phylum Streptophyta; class Pinopsida; order Cupressales; family Cupressaceae; genus Cryptomeria; species Cryptomeria japonica. Next base: position 61,411,607 of record NC_081407.1, on the reverse strand, counting down.
CTGCAACACTAAATTTTGAAGTCCCTAGCACAGTGCTAGCAGCTTCCACTACCCCTGTACTCTACACTCTTTTCACCATTATCCCACCAAGGTAACTTGACCCTAGGGTGTCTTTTCTTTTCTTACTCTCATTTCTCTTAAGAGACCACATGATGAGTGCAGCATTATCCTTAATGAAATTAATTCCCTCCATGGGTTTGGTCTCTTTCCTCACTGCGTCTAGTACTAGGGCATCTGCTATATCCCACTCGGGTAAAATAAGCACTCCAGCTTGTGCCACCATATCTCTCCCTTACTCAGGGGTGATGGTTTTGAACTTTTCCATCATCTCTTGCTTTATTTCCTCTTCTACCAGGGCTGGATCTTTATTGGGCTACTCAACCTTTCTCTTTTCACATCTAGCATTATATTTACCTATGTTCTGTTTCCATATAAACTACATAAATGCTTCTGATGTGACAAAATTGTTGTCAGCCAAGAAGGCATTACTTGCCTGCTTTATCTCAAGATCCCACTCCTGGCCTTTGAGTTTAGTGGTGGTAATGTCCATTTCAGCAAGAAGGGGTTCTTTTGGCATTCCTTCTTCCACTTCATCATAAGTGTAGGCAATTTCCCCTAGACTGCCTAACTGTAGGAGTTTCTCAGTTGCTGCTTGCTCATCTCCTATATGGATAGGGGATTGGGATGGGGAATACAAAGGTACATCCGATTGTACTTCTTTCCCTACCCTTTGCTTCTTTGGGCTCTCTTGGATGTCAATGACATCTTGTATCTTCCTCTTTCCTTTAGAGGTAGAGGGCTCCCCTGTTGTAGGCATCAGCACACTATAACTAGATTTCTTGTGCAGTGTATAATCACCAGGAGGGATTGCTTTGCTAGAATCTGACCTACTTATGATCATTCTCACCTTGTCAAGGTTGCTTTTGATTATAGCTTCCCTCTTCTCCTTCAGGGTCTGCATCACGTCTTCAAAGCAAACAATGAAAAACTTTATTTTCTCCTCTAGAGGGAAAAAGCTAGACAATGGGTCATAGCTGGCATCAAACCGATGCATGAAATCCAAGGCTTTCTTATAAGCCACCCATTTCTCTTTCCTTAGCTCCTACTCATCTAGATCAAACTCATTTCTAATGAGGTCTTCAAGAAACTAAAATTAATGGGGCCTACCTCTGCATGCTGCTTTCTTTCTAAACATGTCATTGAATAAGTCTTCTGGATCAGCACACCTGGACACTGCAGTGGACAAATGATAAGGCTTGAGAAAATCCTCAAAGCAATTCCAACCTCCCTTTGTTATTACAAATTGGTGGGCTATGGTAGTAGTAGGGAAAATAGTCCCTTTACCCCTGCCTGTCAACTCTGCCTCTTGTACACCACCAATTTGTCTAAGAATTTCTGCAATTCCCACTTTGAGAGGGACCTGGTAAGGTAGCAAGAATGGGGTGCCTCTAAAACCAAACACTCTGAAAACTGTCGAGACTGGATACAAATAAATGTCACCCAAATTGTGAACAATTTTTATGTTCTCTGCGAATTCTTTTGGTCTTATGAATTCCAAAAGAACCTTGGGGATTCTTGGGTTCTCTGAGCAGAGGAGAGTCTTGATCTTGGATGCAAAGTATTTATCAAACTTCAAGAAACTAGCATCCTCTATATCCCATGACAACACAATACTCCATAATTGTACTTGTAGTCACATAAATCTGTCCACTTAATTAAATGAATACTTAGTATTTATTTGATTATTTAACCATCAATTAATGAATTAATAAAATTAATATTTAATTAATTCATCTTAACCCTCTTCTCCTATTAATTAAATAAATTATTCAATTTATTTGATTTAATTCACATAACCAAATTCAGACCATTAATTAAATAAATAAATCATATTTGTTTAATTAAATCTTCTCTCACATTTAAATAAATTAATATTTATTTAAATCCCCTTTATCCTCTACCCACTTGTATTTTCCTACAAATGCAAGTTGCACAATTATTTTAAATAAATAATTTATTTAAATCACCTTTATCATCCACCCACTTGTATTTTCCTACAAAAGCAAGTTGCACAATTATTTTAAATAAATAATTTATTTAAATCACCTTTATCCTCCATCCACTTGTATTTTCCTACAAAAGCAAGTTGCACAACTATTTTAAATAAATTATTTATTTAAAATCCTATTTATCCTCACCCACTTGAAACCTTTACTGGTTTCCCTTAAAGCATTCAAACTTGATAGCTTTAAAGTCTTCAAACTTGATGGCTTCCTTCTATAGTCTTCTTAAGACTTTAATGGTTTTCCTTAAAGTCTTCAAGCCTTTAATGGTTTCCCTCAAAGTCTTCAAGCATTTTAATGCTTTATCTTCATTTTTCTCATTTAAATAAATTAATATTTATTTGAATATTTATCCAAATGCAAATTACACCATTTAATTGAAATAAATGATTTTATTTTAATTGAAAATACCAAAATTTCTCCCACTTGCATTTTCCTACAAAATCCACTTGCATGCCTAAACCCCTTCTAGAATTTTCTAATCACTTCTAAATAACCTAACCCCTTCTCTAAACTTTGTCACATTCCTAAGCAAAAGGGAAGTCACTTCTCAAACCCTCAAAGTCTTTGATAACCATTAAAGGCTTTCAACCTTCAACCACAAAATGGCTCAAAGTCTTTGATAACCATTGAAGGCTTTCAACCTTCAACCACTTAATCCCCAAAGTCTCCAATAACCATTAATGGTTACCTCAAATCCTCCCACATGGTTAAAACATTTGTTTTGACTCAACCTCTACCCAACCCAAAGGTCTCATCAGGCCATTAATGCTTTGACCATGATTATCTCTTCAACATTTGCACAAAGGTTTATCCTTGGATTAACTCTTAATCTAGTGGGTAATCTTAATTTGGACTTGGCCCTTAGCCTCTAGATAACCATGAGGTCTTCTCAGGCCTTTAATGCCTCCAACCTCTTCTCTCAACCCAATCCTATGTTGACACTTGTCACCATTTTATTGGTGCCAATTGTGCACATGGATCCCCAACTTTCAAACTTGGCCCTTGATTAAACCATTCAATCTTAACCCTTCATTTCCCCATTTCTTCTATAAATAGAACCCTTCTCCTCAAGCAAAAGAGAGGAAGCATTAGAGTATTGTTGTTATACTGGCATTAGTATACAGCTTTCTCATAGCATCACTATCTACACTTGCATAGCATTTGCTTATCATATTCAACTATCTTGAATCTCCATATGGCATCCATGGCTAGTGCTAAAAGCTGAGAGCTACACTCATTCGGGACTTGGAGAGGAGAGGAACAAGGGAGGAGCAACTATGAGCATCTTGATTAGCTATTTTATTCTATGTTTATATGCTTTCTATTTCATGCTTAATATCTCTCTTGATATGCCTGTTTAGGATAATCTTTTGTTGCTAACACTAACATTTGTTTCTTGTGCTCTTGTGTGTGTTGCCATCAAACAGATTTTCTAATCCTTTTTGCAGAGCATCATTTGGTGAACCCGATGTGAATCCAAACACCACAAAGATCAACTTTTTTTTTTTAACCAATAACATGTTTGAATGTTGAAAACGTCACACAGGTTGCACTTTTGACATTGTTTTGGCGCGTTTGACATTGTTTTGGTGCTATTCACCTTGTTTTAGTGCTTTTCCCTTCTTTGTCTTTCCCTTTCTTTTAGTGCGTTTGTGTTAAATAGCGCCTTTGTTCAAACGTAGACTAGCGCTATTGTAACAGAACGTTGTACAAATCACCTTGTAACCAAAAAAAATAAAAATTAGGCTTGTAGAAGCCCACCAAAACATGCAGATTTTTCTAACTAATTGTCTTTTATGCAGGTTCTAATCTTTTTGTGCAATGGAAGGAGTTAATTTAAATGCTTTAAAAGTTTCTTTTTTACTTTCTTTCAACAAAAGTTGGTTAAAAAGAATCCATTTTTCCTTCTTGCACAAGTTAAAATAAACCTCACATTTTATTTTAGAGTGCATAAAATGAACCTCAAACTTGTTTTTGGTGCTTAAAAAGAAAATTCATCTTTCTTTATTGCAAAGTAAAAAAAAAACAACAAACTTCAAAATTTTGCTTTCATTGCAAGTTAGGGATACATTTTGTTTTGGTGCTTAAAATCAACAAAACAAATTTTCTTTCTTACATCAAACTTAAAAATCACAAGCCACACTTCAATTTTTGGGCAAATAAAAAGAACAATCCACTTGTTTTGATTTTTGCAAAAACAAATTTTACTTCAAGCAAACATGTTTTTCTTTAAGTTGACCAGGATTTCCGAATTCTAGGTTACAAAACACATTGCCTTTGAAGTTAAAAAGAACACCATGGTTGTTGGAGCAACATCTCCAAATAGTTAGATCACATTGCAATGACAGATTAAAAAGAACAAGTGTTTTTCGTGCTTGGCACACTTGTGCAAAGAGTTGGTCGAGTGGTCCTACTTCTAACACACACTATCCTCTCCCTTGTCTTTCGTGGTCCTAGGTGCAAGAGAAAAGTGTTAGTAACACTCAAAATTTTATCTTTTTAAGAGAGGCCTGCCAAGGGATCGATACTCTTGGGAATGACCTTGAGCAGTAAATCCTTCGAGCCGCTATAGAAATCAGGTGAGAGCGAAAGCTGTAGCCTTGGGTATAGCTGTTCCTACAGTGTAATTGGCTGAAAGGACAAATGGGCCCCACCACTAGTTACAAGGCTCTTAAGTGAGTCACTGCAGAATGAACTTATGTCCAAAAATATCGAACATGACTAAACACCTTTCAGTAGTATCCCACCCATTCTATTGATTGAGGATATTTGCGATATAATTTAGTGCAAGAGCATAGATGGTTTTGCTCCCAAGATACTCACCATACATATTTCCTTCAGTAGAAACATAGCTTTTTGAAAAGCCACTTATGGCTTGATAAAAGTGGTGACTCCCCCATCATAGGGATCATCTATTTGTTATGCTCGTGCAAGACTTAGTATATCACATCCTTACCTGCCACGGCGGGATTCATAAGGTATGTAGTACCAAAGTCGAAGAAATATCAAGATGTGGGCTAAATTTATCACAACTGGCCATTTGACCTTAGGGATAAAAAGATTTTGAAATGTGTTCATTTTAAAGACCAAGTGAAAAATTGAGCCGACTTCAGGCTTTGGAAATACACCTTAAAATACATCTAAAGGAAGGGTCATATACAAGTCCAAGGATTGGGTTAATCTAGACCCATACTCATTTGTGCCTTTGGGGCAACATTCTTGTGTTTGTGTGCTTGCTTTCTTTTCTTGTCAAAGAAAAATCAGAAAATCACTTCCCAAAAACAAAGTATTCATCCAACCAAACATCTGTCAAAACAACCAAAAACATCAAAAACAAGGTACAAACAACAAAAAGTCAAATTTTATGACCATTCTTCACATCTTGCGAAAGAAGAAGCGTCATCAGAATATCAACATGAAAAGAAGACCATTGAGCTCAAAGGCTTTGATAAAAAGGAGGAAATTCTTCTATATAAATAGACAAATCTTTGTCTCACATAGAGTCTTTCTGCATCGCATGCGTCTCTACCTTCAAGGAAAAATAAATGAATTTGGTTCCGAATCATTGAACCGCAGAGCTTTTATGCAATATAGAGCTCTGAGTTATCACAAAAACCAAGGAGGAAAGATTAATCCCAACTTCTTCCCAAACGTCTGTATCACATACAACACAGCTCGAGAAATACCACCAACACCTGAAAGGGAAGAGGTAGAGTTTGTCCCATTTATGACACAAAGTTTTTATTGAAGTTGAAAACACTTTCATCCATCATCTTTCTCATCCATCATCATTTCATCATCAATCCATTCCAGCTCTCAAAACATTAAGAGGTTCTTGCTCCAAGTTCTCTTTTTAGATATTGCTTGAATCAAACGCATCACATCACTTTTTAGATTATTTCTACATCTAGGATAAGCTCATCCTAAGAGACACATCTACACAGGTTAAAACTAGTTCATGAGTGAATCCTCTCATTACTAGGTAGTTAAATTTGTAACACATCTCAGATTTCTCTACACCTTATCACATCCAACCTTATCAAAACAAGCAAACAATTCAAAGAAGGAATTTCGGTTACATCTACCTTAAAAGTGCTAAAGATCTGCATGCAACACAAATCACCAACCATCAATCTTTCATTTCATCAAACAACTCATCATCATCTTCAATCAACTTCAACAAAAGCTTGCAAGCAAAATGGCTCAAACCTGATCACAGTCCAGGCAACAAGAAATAGAAAGGGAAGAAGAAGAAGAGGAAAATCTCAATGAATTTCAAGAAGCACTTGGAGGAAATGCAGATGACGAAAACCCAAGTACTCCGACTCCTGCAACAATAGAAAGGGGTCAGCATAACCCTCTCTTTAACAAACTTTTTGACGAAATACTCAGGAGCAATGCGGATGCTCACTTCTTAAGACTTGCTCAAGAAGGAGCAAAACTCCCCTCTGACTTTGATCTTGCCCAATTAAGACAAGCATCAGAAAGACAAAGTCGCCATGAAGAGGAAAGAGGTAGAGATCCCATCAGATATAACATTCCTCAAGGTAACCCACCACCTCCTCCTCCAAATGAAATGGAGATGTTGCAGCAACAAGTCGAGAATCTCGCCCAACAGCTTCATAGTGGTGTCAACACTAACCAATTCTCACTCAATGACATCTGTCCCTATCCTTTTGATAGGAATCTTTACATGCCACCATTTCCTCAAGGATTTGAAACACCCAAATTCGAAAAATATAGAGGAAAGTGGGATCCCCGCGATCATGTCCGAGAATTTCATTCCGCTTGTCTCGAAGTAGCATATGAAGACACATACCTAATGCACCTTTTTTGCCAAAGCTTGGGAGGAACAACCACATCATGGTTTTCCCGACTACCAAGTGGCATTAGAACATTTGAGGAACTCATCCAGAAGTTCCTAGCTCATTACTCTCATAACATTGAACGCGATGTCACCATGGCTGATCTATGCAACACCAAACAAAAACCAAGTGAGCAATTCTCAGTATTCCTACAACGATGGCATCAAATGTCTAGCAGACGTTCTCTTCAGTTATCTAAACGAGAACTAGTGGAAATATTCATTTCCAACTTAAACGAAGAAATGGAATTTCACCTGGATGTCAAAGACACAGACTCTTTTAATGATATGATCACCAAGGGTTTGAAGTGTGAAAGGGCACTTATCAAGAAGGGACTCATCAAAATCTTTAATGAACCAAAAGATGGTCCTCGCCCACGCTTCAACAGTGACAAACCAAACTTCTGGAATAAAAACAAGAATATCGTCAATGATGGGGTTGTGGATGCCAGAACTATCCAAAACGCACAACCTGTGGTTTGGTTTGCAGGACAAAATCCTCCACCTCTAAACAACACAAATGGTCCTACAAATCAAGGTCACATCACATCTCGCGATGAACCAGGACCTCATCAGCAAAAACAAAAATGCACATACACTCCCTTAGGGGAACCCATTGAAACAGTATTGCGACAACTCATTTCTCAAAATTTGGTCACTCTGCCTAAGCTATCAAACTATGAGCCTTAGGTCAAACCAGCATGGTGGAGAGATATTGAACACTGTGAATTCCATCAAGGGAGAGGACACAAGACAAGTAATTGTCACTGATTGAAAGATCTCATTTAGGATCTTATTGATCGAGGAGAAATTGAAATTGAAGGACATGACCCAAAAACAACAAATAATGATCATCTGATGTTCAAAAATCCACTTCCATCACAAGATCAAAGGGGTCCTTCCACTTCTAAGCAAGGCACTGATACCACTGATTATACACAGGCTGCGTATAATTACACTGTAAATCATCTGTATGATGCCAATGAACAAGTTGCAACTATAACCTTCAAAAATCCCAACTCAAATTGCAATGTTGTTACGCGTCGTGGCAAAGTTACCATAAAGGCAGCTCCACAAGGCACCACCTCTATCCCAAAGCAGTACAATCTTGTGGAACAATTAGACAAAACCCCTGTGCTTATATCCATTTTAGAGCTTTTACGTCTATCATCATCTCATAAAACTATCTTGGATCAAGTACTCCAAGAGGCGTCAGTCCCTGCAAACCTGAATACAGACCAATTTCAAGCAATGGTTGGAAGTCTAAAGTCATCACCTTGTCTCACTTTTTTCGAAAGTGACAACTCTTCCTTCCAGCAACCTCATAACGCTTCACTACACATCGAAGGATTTATTAACCAGCATAGGATCAAGCGAGTCTTGATATATAATGGAGCAGGCCTGAATATTTGCACACTGTAGTTGGTCATAGCATTGGGATATGTGGTCGAATCAGTGGATCCTTGTCAGAAGATCACAATCAAAGCCTATGATGATGCAGAGCGTTCATCCAAAGGAGCTGTGGTACTACCAATCCACGTGGGCCCTATGGTAAAGCACATCATTTGTCAGGTTCTGGACCTTCCTCTGCCATACAATCTATTGTTAGGAAGACCTTGGATACATGCCATGCAAGCCGTTCCATCTACCAACCATCAATGTATCAAGTTCCCACATAATGGTGTAGAGATCACAATTCTGGGCGATGCAAACCCCTTTGCATTTTGCCATAATATCAGCCATCAACTAGAGATTACTATTCCTAATAATAGAGAAGCCATTTCCTCCACATCATATATAAGTCTAGCCTCTCTTGCCAGTTTGAACACCACTATACCAAAGCAAGAAAAGCTTAAGATGAAAATAGCAGAGGAAGGTCCCAGGGAATACAACTTGAGTCAACTCTTTTGTGTGGGACAAATGCCCACTTCTCCTCGAACACATGGTAAACCACAGCAGTTACTCCAGCAACCACTAAACACGCCTGCATGTGCTTTGACGCCTTTCATCCTTGGAAAGAGTCAAGAAGAAGAAACCCAAGATGAGGACCTAGCGGAATGGATCTATAAAGATCCCATCACCACTGATATAACGTGAGTTACACTTCCTACTGAACAGTATGGCAAAGGTCTCCTCATTATGCAACGAATGGGGTATGATGGTCAGAGTGCTTTGGGATATTGCAAACAAGGACGACATGAACCCCTGCTACCGGAATTCAAGCCCAAAGGTAATAGAGGCCTAGGCTTTGAAAAAGAGATCTTTCCTAAACTCAAGTTCAAAGGAAAACCTAGCAAACAATTTTGTCCACCTACTACAAAAAGGACACCTTTCATCATTAAAGCAGCCTCAAGCACCATCCCAACTGCCCCATCGAGGCTCACAACCCCAACACAACCATCTACAATACCAATCATCCCACCAATCAAACCAGTAATCCCATTCATAATAGCCATTACATCCATAGTACCATTAGTAGCAGCAACTGTATTAGAACCCGCAGCAGCATCTATGGTACCAGCAGTTCCCGCAGAAGCCACTGAGTCAACACTGTCGATACTTCCTGTGCCAGATTCTTTTATCCCCATCAAACTTCCTGTAGCACCGATCACTACAAAGGTACATCAACCAATCACACCTGTAGTGTTTAACTCAAAAGACATCCCAGTATGGTATAGCAATCGGATGCTAGAAAGTGACTCAGAGACCAACTCACATGAATGGGAATTTGATTCTGTACAACTTAACACTTCAGATGAGGAAGACACATCACCACCTCCACCACATAAAGACATCCCTGTTTACGGAGAAGCACAGATAAAGACCACTTGGGTTCCTAAACTGGAAACATCTTCCACAGACCCTACGTCTCATCCTACGCCTGATTCTGACAGGGAGAGTACCATCAACGACCTTCACCATAATGTCTTAACCCTCACTGATACATCTAACATACTTAACCTAATCGATGAAGTAATGCCCATTATCCACCCTGAACTCATCGAATGGAACCAACCAAATCCCCCATGTCTTGACTTCTTCCAAAACGATGAGGCCATCATTGACTTTTTGGAATTAAGGGATAACCTACCAAGCGGGGATCACAAAGCTGGATTTGCCATTGAACTTAATAGCGCAGCATACTTCAGGGTGGATGCCAAACCTTTCAGCTGCAAAAAGTATAGCATTAAAACATGGATCTTCTAGTGAAAACCACACTGTGGCACTATTTGATCCAACAAAAGTATAAAGAAAGAGCGTATCCAATGGTGAAAACCTCTCTGAGGTGCCTAAGGATGAAGGGTTTGATATTCTCCTTGATAGTGCACAATAGGAATGATCAACAATTCTCATCAAGGAAAGCAAAGAATACAATGTGGGGACTCCTGAAAATCTTCATCTCATACATCTAGCATCTCTTCTCACTCCAGAGGAATAGCCTAAATTTATAGAGTTCTTCCAGAAGCGTCAGATCAACTTTGCATAGTCATATGCAGACATGCCTGGGCTTGATCCTGATTTAGTCATGCATCACCTCACCGTAGCAGAAGGAGCCAAACCTGTCAAGCAGAAGCTTCGTAAGATGCATCCTCAGATTGCAGTGCTAGTCAAAATAGAACTCAAGAAACTCCTAGATGTTGGTTTCATTAGACCAATTGATTATGCAGAATGGATCTCCAATATTGTGCCTGTCGGCAAACCAAAAGGGGGCATCCGCATTTGTACTGACTTCAGAGATCTGAATAAGGCCTATCTTAAGGATGACTTCCCCCTTCCAAATATCGACATCATAGTGGATCTGATAGTAGGACATGCCATGCTTTCACTCATGGATGGCTTTTCAGGATACAATCAAATAAAGAACGCACCAGAGGACCAACATAATATAGCCTTCACATGTCCATGGGGCACATATTGCTGGAATGTAATGCCTTTCAGTCTAAAGAATGCAGGAGCGACCTATCAAAGAGCAATGACCACAATCTTCCATGACATGATGCATACTATGATGGAAGATTATGTGGATGACTTACTGCAAAATCACTCACTAGAGAAGGTCATTTGGACATATTAGAGAGAATCTTTGATAGACTGGAACAATATCATGTTCGACTCAACCCAAAGAAATGTGTCTTTGGAGTGAGCTCCGGGAAACTTCTAGGATACATCATCTCAAGCAAAGGCATTGAGGTCGACCTAGCGAAGGTAAAAGCAATTATGGACATGCCACCTCCAAAGAATATCAGTTAGCTAAGGACATTACAAGGACGACTTCAATCCATCTGAAGATTCATTGCACAATTGGCTGATAAGTGTCACCCATTTACACATTTGCTACACAAGAACATCTGCTTTCAGTGGAATGCCCGATGCCAGCAAGCATTTTAGACACTTAAAAACTATCTCATGAATCCACCATTGCTGATCCCACCAGATCCAAGTAGACTGTTGTTACTTTATATCTCAGCAACCAGTACAACATTAGGTGTATTACTAGCACAACATAATGCAGAAGGAAAAGAGTGTGCTATTTACTACATCTCTCGCACACTAGTGGGCTATGAACTCAATTACACACCTATTGAGTGAGCTTGCTTAGCAGTAATCTTAGCAGCCACTAAACTGAGGCACTATCTGTTAACACACAAGGTACAACTCATTGCAAAGATTGATCTACTCAAGTATTTACTTAACAAAGCAGCATTGACAGGCCGCTTGGCCAAATGGGTGATGATTCTAAGTGAATTTGACATTGAGTATGTGGACCATAAAGCTATCAAAGGTTAGGTTATTGCAGATCAGTTGGCTGATGCACCACTTACAGGCGATCATCCTCTCATTTCCAATTTTCCAGATGAAGAGATATTTATGATCACAATAGCACAACCATGGAAACTTTATTTTGATGGTTCATACACTAGGCACGGCTCGGGGGCAGGCATTCTGTTTATCACACCTCAGGGTGATAGCATCCCGAAGTCTTACAGGCTCACATTTCCATGCACAAACAACATAGCAGAGTATGAGGCCTTGATCATAGGACTCAGGTTAGCCGTACAATGGAAATTACAAGAACTGCAAGTATATGGTGATTCCCAACTAGTCATTCGACAAGCAACTGATGAATATCAAACCAAAGATGATAAACTCATGCCATATAAGAAAATGGTGGACACTCTAAAGACATCATTTACTACTATCACTTTTGAGCAGATACCATGAGATCAGAATCGAGCTGCTGACGCTATGGCTACCATTGCATCTCTCCTAGATCTTCCATAGAATTTGACACGCTACAAGTTCTTGGTAGAACAGCTTTGGATCCCCGCTTATGATATCCCTGAATCCGAGATGATATGTCACCTTGTCGGTCCTAAATCCCCATGGTACGGTGAGTTCTACACCTATCTTCGCAATCATACCCTTCCTCCCAACCAATCGAATAACCAACAAAAAACCTTCATTCGCCAAACTGCTCGATATACCATTATTGCCGAAACCCTATACCGACGCGGTCTTGATGGTACTCTCCTTCGATGTCTGGAACAAGGTGAGATAACAAAGGCTTTGGAAGAGGTACATGAAGGAATTTGTGGGACTCATTCAAGTGGTCCGTCACTAGCCAAGAAACTCATGCGAGTTGGATATTATTGGCCATCTATGGAAAAGGATTCCTACTACTTTGTCAGAAAATGCAAGAAATGTCAAGTTCATGGTGACTTGATACATGCACCAGCTCAAGAACTGCAACCAATCACAACACCATGGCCTTTTTGTCAATGGGGCCTTGACCTTGTGGGTAAAATCCATCCATCTTCATCCAATGGCCATAAATTCATTATTACCGCCACCGAATATTTCACAAAGTGGATCGAAGCTGTTCCACTTACCCAAGTCACCGGCAAGCAGATCGCCTCATTCATCCTCAACTACATCATCTGCCGGTATGGTGTGCCCATGTCCATCATCACAGGTAACGGTCTCCCTTTCAAAAATTAGGATGTTCGTGAACTTTGTGAGAAATTTCATATCCAACACCACTTTTCCACCCCCTATTACCCACAAGGCAATGGTCAGGCCGAAGCATCCAATAAAAACATATTAAGAATCCTCAAAAAAATAGTCAATGATGTCGGCCGTGACTGGCATGTTCAACTAAATCCGGCACTATGGGCATATCGAACTAGCATTCGAACCCCTACAGGTGCAACTCCTTATTCATTGGTCTATGGTGCAGAAGCTATCTTACCTATTGAGGTTGAGATACCATCACTACGGGTTTCCTTGCACAATCTCATCGATGATGAAGCCTACAGAGTATCCCGTCTTCAGGACTTAGAGCTACTTGATGAGAAGCGACAAGCTGCATACAATCACCTCAAAGTCTATCAGCAGTGCATGAGTAGAAGCTACAATCACCGAGTTAGACCTCGTACATTTGAGGTAGGTGATCTTGTTCTACGAGAGAATCCTCGCAACCAACCAAACTAAGAACATCAGGGCAAGTTTGAATCAAACTGGTTGGGCCCATATGTTGTCACTACTGTGTTCGGGTCTAGGGCATATCAGTTGGCTACATCAGAAGGAGAACCACTTGCAAATCCAATCAACAACATGCACCTCAAACGGTTTTATACCTAAGCTGTACAGAGCATCAGGCTCCCCTGCATACCAGAAAATACCAAAAACATTCAGAAAAATGTCCTGAAGAAAATACAAAAACATTCAAAAAAGTAAAGAAAAATCATGCATCCAAACGGTGAACAACCACTCCGGTGGCACCTTGGGTAAGTATGATGGTGAAAACCTGGCAAATAGGCACCACTCGTAAAGGCTATGGCTCCATTGTCTTTCAGACTTGTTGCGATCACATCTACTTCATACATACATCCACCCATCTATCAACCATGGCTTTTTATTCCTCTGCAATTATGATAGTACTCCATACATCTTGCATCCCACTTTTTCATAGTCATGTCTAAAACTGGGGGCAATGCCTTTAACCTATTGATGGAAGTGGATTCTACATTGTCTTATGATTCATTAAGTTCTTCATTCAAACAATCATCAAAAATCCAAAAACATTCAAAAATATCTCGCAAAAATACCAAAAACATTCAAAACAATTCAAAATCCAAAAACATCAAAAAACATCAAAAATCACACAAAAACATGGCAACACCGTGTACATACTCATCCATGCAGATACCAAACAAACATTGTGATATACTCCACAAAATGACCACTTATCAATCGACCACAGAATCAACATCAACACTCAAAACTATCTTCAACAAGGATGCATCCCTCCTTACCAAAACAAAGACAATATGACATTTTCTTTGACAAGAAAATTCTGTTTACGCTATCAAATACTTGGTTGATTTATGGTCTAGTAATTTATATCAGGTTCCTATGACATTGTTTGTGTATCTTCGACACATTATTCCGATGAAGTACTGGGGCATGTACTAATGGTGTCTATGTGGGAAGTTCACCAAGCTACGTGATCTTATGCAAAATGTAGTCATAGATCACTACGGCTTGCTGACTACAGCGTATACCTCGACCATATGAGCATGAACTATTACCAAGGATCCATATTCTTTATTCTTTATGTATATACTATTTGTTTGTAGGTACAATGCTCTTTCTTTGGTTCCTCCTACCTCATCCAAACTGGATAAAGGTTTTATCTCTTATTATGGTATGCACTTGTCTCAGGATATGATCAGCCTAAGATCAAGGAGGATGATCCAAGTCATGCATGAAAGGAGATAATCCTTGTCTATTCCGCAAGCAATACTCAGGTCAACTTGATCCATTATATCAAGTTGCTTGTATTAACTTGCTATATAAAATCCATGTAAGAAATACTTTGGTCATCTTGAATCTTTATGTCAAGTTGCTTGTATTTTCTTACAACATTTTAAAGCTCAATGATGAAAAATAAAGCACCATGGATCATCATTCCATCTCATCTATATATATTGCATTTCATTGCATTCCACCCATCCATAAATTCATAATAGCTGCATATCATGCATACATAGTCATAATAATGCATACTCTATTTTACTCATCTTCTTCCATAGGACTCGATCCTAGTCCTCCATATCTTCTATCTAACATCAAATCCCCCCTCACCCTCCCTATCTTGATCGTCAACATCATCCTAATCCCTTCATCACTTCCCATCCTCACTCATCCACAAAATTAAGCCAGTTACTCTGTCTACATAGATACATCGACTCCCACACACCTAGACTATCAACAGATACTCTGATCAAGTATCTTCAGGTCTCAACAGGTAATCGATCATGGTAATCCTAGACTACATCAGGCATTTATCATAATGACCTAGTCTCAACGGGGCTGCTATGATTCACCACAATCATCCATCCCACGCACACACTATCAATTGATCAACCAATCAAACACAATCCAATGGACAATTACATCAATTGTCTAACTCTCAATGAGTATTTTGCTTCAGATACCTTGACTTCATCGGGAAATTACATCAATTGTCTAAGTCACAAACAGGTCACTTTGATTCACTTACTCAGACTTTATCATGTCCAAGCGACCAACTGACATCAACTATCATGCTTTGACTTAACTGGGGCAATTACACCGATTGCACCAGATTGTCCAACCAATTTTGATCAATTGTATAGCATCAATCCAAACCCCACACTATATCTGCTATGTATCTCTTGCATGACCTCAGGGTACCCACTGGCTTGTTGTTTCTTCATATTCACTCCATTTTCTCCCATTCTTTCATCATTAGTTCTAATTTCTTCTATTCTACCTCCCCTCCACTTTTCATTCTTTTTTGAGAGATCGCTTGATTTTTAAAAAAAAAAATTCGGCCCATCTCTCGAGGGGGCATACCACCCATTAAATTTACATTTTATGGGGCATTTCTTCACACCTATTTTTCTTTCTTTGAAACGACGCGATAAACTGCACCGTCTCAAAGAGGGGCAAATGTAGTCACATAAATCTGTCCACTTAATTAAATGAATACTTAGTATTTATTTGATTATTTAACCATCAATTAATGAATTAATTAAATTAATATTTAATTAATTCATCTTAACCTTCTTCTCCTATTAATTAAATAAATTATTCAATTTATTTGATTTAATTCACTTAACCAAATTCAGACCATTAATTAAATAAATAAATCATATTTGTTTAATTAAATCTTCTCTCACATTTAAATAAATTAATATTTATTTAAATCCCCCAAAATCCCACCTCTCACATTTAAATAAATTAACATTTATTTAAATCACCTTTATCCTCTACCCAATTGTATTTTCCTACAAATGCAAGTTGCACAATTATTTTAAATAAATAATTTATTTAAATCACCTTTATCCTCCACCCACTTGTATTTTCCTACAAAAGCAAGTGGCACAATTATTTTAAATAAATAATTTATTTAAATCACCTTTATCCTCCACCCACTTGTATCTTCCTACAAAAGCAAGTTGCACAACTATTTTAAATAAATTATTTATTTAAAATCCTATTTATCCTCACCCACTTGAAACCTTTGCTGGTTTCCCTTAAAGTATTCAAACTTGATGGCTTCCTTCTATAGTCTTCTTAAGACTTTAATGGTTTTCCTTAAAGTCTTCAAGCCTTTAATGGTTTCCCTCAAAGTCTTCAAGCATTTTAATGCTTTATCTTTATTTTTCTCATTTAAATAAATTAATATTTATTTGAATATTTATCCAAATGCAAATTACACCATTTAATTGAAATAAATGATTTTATTTTAATTGAAAATACCAAAATTTCTCCCACTTGCATTTTCCTACAAAATCCACTTGCATGCCTAAACCCCTTTTAGAATTTTCTAATCACTTCTAAATAACCTAAACCCTTCTCTAAACTTTGTCACATTCCTAAGCAAAAGGGAAGTCACTTCTCAAACCCTCAAAGTCTTTGATAACCATTAAAGGCTTTCAACCTTCAACCACTAAATGGCTCAAAGTCTTTGATAACCATTGAAGGCTTTCAACCTTCAACCACTTAATCCCCAAAGTCTCCAATAACCATTAATGGTTACCTCAAACCCTCCCACATGGTTAAAACATTTGTTTTGACTCAACCTCTACCCAACCCAAAGGTCTCATCAGGCCATTAATGCTTTGACCATGATTATCTCTTCAACATTTGCACAAAGGTTTATCCTTGGATTAACTCTTAATCCAGTGGGTAATCTTAATTTGGACTTGACCCTTAGCCTCTAGATAACCATGAGGTCTTCTCAGGCCTTTAATGCCTCCAACCTCTTCTCTCAACCCAATCCTATGTTGACACTTGTCACCATTTTATTGGTGCCAATTGTGCACATGGATCCCCAACTTTCAAACTTGGCCCTTGATTAAACCATTCAATCTTAACCCTTCATTTCCCCATTTCTTTTATAAATAGAACCCTTCTCCTCAAGCAAAAGAGAGGAAGCATTAGAGTATTGTTGTTATACTGGCATTAGTATAGAGCTTTCTCATAGCATCACTATCTACACTTGCATAGCATTTGCTTATCATATTCAACTATCTTGAATCTCCATATGGCATCCATGGCTAGTGCTAAAAGCTGAGAGCTACACTCATTTGCGACTTGGAGAGGAGAGGAACAAGGGAGGAGCAACTATGAGCATCTTGATTAGCTATTTTATTCTATGTTTATATGCTTTCTATTTCATGCTTAATATCTCTCTTGATATGCCTGTTTAGGATAATCTTTTGTTGCTAACACTAACGTTTGTTTCTTGTGCTCTTGTGTGTGTTGCCATCAAACAGATTTTCTAATCCTTTTTGCAAAGCATCATTTGGTGAACCCGACGTGAATCCAAACACCACAAAGATCAACTTTTTTTTTTTAACCAATAACATGTTTGAATGTTGAAAATGTCACACAGGTTGCACTTTTGACATTGTTTTGGTGCTATTCACCTTGTTTCAGCGCTTTTCCCTTCTCTGTCTTTCCCTTTCTTTTAGTGTGTTTGTGTTAAATAGCGCCTTTGTTCAAACACAGACTAGCGCTATTGTAACAGAATGTTGTACAAATCACCTTGTAACCAAAAAAAATAAAAATTAGGCTTGTAGAAGCCCACCAAAACATGTGGATTTTTCTAACTAATTGTCTTTTATGCAGGTTCTAATCTTTTTGTGCAGGCGAAGGAGTTAATTTAAATGCTTTAAAAGTTTCTTTTTTACTTTCTTTCAACAAAAGTTGGTTAAAAAGAATCCATTTTTCCTTCTTGCACAAGTTAAAATAAACCTCACATTTTATTTTAGAGTGCATAAAATGAACCTCAAACTTGTTTTTGGTGCTTAAAAAGAAAATTCATCTTTCTTTATTGCAAAGTAAAAAAAAAAACAACAAACTTCAAAATTTTGCTTTCATTGCAAGTTAGGGATACATTTTGTTTTGGTGCTTAAAATCAACAAAACAAATTTTCTATCTTACATCAAACTTAAAAATCACAAGCCACACTTCAATTTTTGGGCAAATAAAAAGAACAATCCACTTGTTTTGATTTTTGCAAAAACAAATTTTACTTCAAGCAAACGTGTTTTTCTTTAAGTTGACCAGGATTTCCGAATTCTAGGTTACAAAACACATTGCGTTTGAAGTTAAAAAGAACACCATGGCTGTTGGAGCAACATCTCCAAATAGTTAGATCACATTGCAATGATAGATTAAAACGAACAAGTGTTTTTCGTGCTTGGCACACTTGTGCAAAGAGTTGGTCGAGTGGTCCTACTTCTAACACACACTATCCTCTCCCTTGGCTTTCGTGGTCCTAGGTGCAAGAGAAAAGTGTTAGTAACACTCAAAATTTTATCTTTTTAAGAGAGGCCTGCCAAGGGATCGATACTCTTGGGAATGACCTCGAGCAGTAAATCTTTTGAGCCACTATAGAAATCAGGTGAGAGCGAAAGTTGTAGCCTTGGGTATAGCTATTCCTACAGTGTAACTGGCTGAAAGGACAAATGGGCCCCACCACCAGTTACAAGGCTCTTAAGTGAGTCACTGCAGAATGAACTTATGTCCAAAAACATCGAACATGACTAAACACCTTTTAGTAGTAGCCCACCCGTTCTATTGATTGAGGATATTTGCAATATAATTTAGTGCAAGAGCATAGATGGTTTTGCTCCCAAGATACTCACCATACATATTTCCTTGAGTAGAAACATAGCTTTTTGAAAATTCACTTGTGGCTTGATAAAAGTGGTGACTCCCCCATCATAGGGATCATCTACTTGTTATGCTCGTGCAAGACTTAGTATATCACATCCTTACCTGCCACGACGGGATTCATAAGGTATGTAGTACCAAAGTCGAAGAAATATCAAGATGTGGGCTAAATTTATCACAACTGGCCATTTGACCTTAGGGATAAAAAGTGTTTGAAATGTGTTCGTTTTAAAGACCAAGTGCAAATTGAGCCGACTTCAGGCTTTGGAAATACACCTTAAAATACATCTAAAGGAAGGGTCATATACAAGTCCAAGGATTGGGTTAATCTAGACCCATACTCATTTGTGCCTTTGGGGCAACATTCTTGTGTTTGTGTGCTTGCTTTCTTTTCTTGTCAAAGAAAAATTAGAAAATCACTTCCCAAAAACAAAGTATTCATCCAACCAAACATCTGTCAAAACAACCAAAAACATCAAAAATAAGGTACAAACAACAAAAAGTCAAATTTGATGACCATTCTTCACATCTTGCGAAAGAAGAAGCGTCATCAGAATATCAACATGAAAAGAAGACCATTGAGCTCAAAGGCTTTGATAAAAAGGAGGAAATTCTTCTATATAAATAGACAAATCTTTGTCTCACATAGAGTCTTTCTACGTCACATGCGTCTCTACCTTCAAGGAAAAGCAAATGAATTTGATTCCGAATCATTGAACCGTAGAGCTTTTATGCAATATAGAGCTCTGAGTTATCACAAAAACCAAGGAGGAAAGATTAATCCCAACTTCTTCCCAAATGTCTGTATCACATACAACACAGCTCGAGAAATACCACCAACACCTGAAAGGGAAGAGGTAGAGTTTGTCCCATTTATGACACAAAGTTTTTATTGAAGTTGAAAACACTTTCATCCATCATCTTTCTCATCCATCATCATTTCATCATCAATCCATTCCAACTCTCAAAACATTAAGAGGTTCTTGCTCCAAGTTCTCTTTTTAGATATTGCTTGAATCAAACGCATCACATCACTTTTTAGATTGTTTCTACATCTAGGATAAGCTCATCCTAAGAGACACATCTACACAGGTTAAAACTAGTTCATGAGTGAATCCTCTCATTACTAGGTAGTTAAATTTGTAACACATCTCAGATTTCTCTACACCTTATCACATCCAACCTTATCAAAACAAGCAAGCAATTCAAAGAAGGAATTTCGGTTACATCTACCTTAAAAGTGCTAGAGATCTACATGCAACACAAATCACCAACCATCAATCTTTCATTTCATCAAACAACTCATCATCATCTTCAATCAACTTCAACAAAAGCTTGCAAGCAAAATGGCTCAAACCCGATCACAGTCCAGGCAACAAGAAATAGAAAGGGAAGAAGAAGAAGAGGAAAATCTCAATGAATTTCAACTCACCTATCTTCACAAAAAACTCCTTGAGAGGCCCGTTCCTTAGATGTCTCCTCTAAATTTGAGCTAATGATTTTAAATTTATGGGTTCTAGAAAATTGGTAAACTCATTAAGCTCAAAAGCATTCCTGAATTCTTCAGCATTAATCTCAATAAGGGTTTTTCCATTTATATCCCGAATGCTTCTTATGACTGGGTCATAGTTGAGCGCAATTTGGGTCAACAAATCTATGTCCATAAATACCCCTGGGACTACCAATTTCCCAACATCTAATTCCCAAATACTGTTTTGCGGGGCCGAAAAATTTCTTATTCCAAATCCAATCTTAAATAACCCCAACCCAGACAATCCGACCTGTGGGTCTCTCAACCAGTTACCCTTGTCATATAGTTCTTCTCCTATCTTTAAACGGGGAACTCTAGGCACTAATTCTTTTGCCTTCGATGCCTAATTAGTTGACAACATCAACTATTCAAGAAAATCATCACAGACACTCCTTTCTGAATAATTGAGTTTGCTAGAAAAATCTCTTTTAGGAGCCATTTTAAAAAAAAACGTAAGAAATGAATATCGCTCCTAGACACTTATGTGACAAATCAATATCTTATCTGAAACACACCACACAAGAATTGCTATAGAAGAGTATGAGAAAACCTATTCTTAACTTGAAGGAATTTGCTCTACAACTGAACTGACTTGCTCTTTACCTGAAGAAGATAGCTCTACATCCACTCCTCTGCAAAAAATTCTTTAAAAGATATCTTCACCCGATTGATGGGAAATTATATATTGTACTCAAGGTCTTAACTACAACATTGATTCTGCATGCTTCGGCTGTCCCTTCAAAATTGAATTCATAGGAGAATTCAAAAATTTCACTCCAACGGCTCACGACGCTAATGCATTTTCCCTTTTTGCTATTTCGCAAAGCATAATTTTCAAGCATCTTTGCTTCACGAAATAATGCCAGCCGTTAGATCAGGATGAAAATGATCTTGATTTAGCCCTATGCTTTATTAATCCACAAAGAAACTTTTCGCTGCTTTGCAGAGGCTAACTCTCAAACATCTTCATTTTGCGAAATAGCACAGGCCATTCGATCAAATGAGATTTGATCGGTCTTTACTTTCTGAACCCCTTTAGACTACTGTGGGCCCTCATCTTGTTTTGCCATTTCCCAGGCTTTATCTCGCGAGCATCTTGCTTTCACGAAATAATGCCAGCCTTCAGATGGGACACAAACTGCTCGGTCTTTAACCTTTATCTGGATGGTCAATCTTTTCACTAACCGCATCGTTACTTGGTAGCTAACGGGTTTTCGCTGTTTCGCAAAGAATAACTTTCACTCAACTTCAAGCTGCGAAATAGTGCCATCTGTTGGATCAAACCTAAAATGATTGTCTTTTATGTGTGACCTTTATATTGGCTGGCTTGCTCCACTCTTTCTCTAGTTACCAGACACCACGTGGCAGCTGACTATTTGCCCCGGGGAAAATTACTAAGTTCATATTTGAGTCAGCTGGACGGTATATCCCTCTTTCTCAACAATTGCCGGAGACACTCTGGAAACTTCAATCTGCAGAAGCCACATGTTCAAGTACACGTCATCATCTATCCTGACATCAAAATGAATCCTTTTCACTTTCACCATTTCGTAGAGGATATCTTCCATGCATCTTCATCTTGCGAAACAGCACGGACCGTTCGATCAAACTAGATGTGATCGCTCTTTACCTTCTGAAAATCCCTTTTAAATGACTATGGGCCCTCTGACTTTAATTTCAAAAACTTTTCCTTACTAGGACCCACCTTCCTTTTAAATTCTCAGACTCATCTTGCTAATTGTTGCGTTCTCTGCTACGTGTCATTCTCTTATTCGCCGCTAAGGCTGGCTGGACTATCTATTTGGAATGCCACATCATTTCGCCATTTCGCGGTCCTTAAACCTCTGTCACTTTTGTCTTCACTAAATAACATGAGCCATGGATTTTATTAAAAGTAATCACTCTTTAAGTAGAGACGTTTAGACAATTCTTCTCATTCCGGGCCCACCACCATTTCGCCATTTCGTGAAAGGTATTTCACCTTCATGTTCAGGCTGCGAAACAGTGCCAGCCGTTGGATTAAATCTGAGATGACTGTCTGTTAAGCGTGGCCCTTTAGTCTTTGTGAACACGAGTCCTTTTCATTTCTGGGCCCACCACCATTTCACCATTTCGCGGTCTTTAAACCTCGATCACTTTTGTCTTCGCAAAATAACGTGAGCCGTCAGATCATTTTCTAGTTGCTCGGTACTTAACCATCTGAATAGACTATGTAGGGGTGGGCCCTCTGATTCAACTTCAAACACCTGGCATCCAATCACCTCTAGAGTTGACATGTTGTTTTTTCATTTGCCAAGAGAAACCACTGGGCTCCAATCAGTTCATGACACCTGTATTTTCCAGGTCACATCCCCTTCTATGATTTGACTCACCTTTGGGACTTGCCTTTTAACCTTTAATCCCAACTTGCTAACTTGTTGTAAGTAGCGCCGTGTGCCGCCATGTTACTTGCTCTCATCAACCAGCCAGACCGCTTAGGTGGCATGCCATGTCATTTTCGCAACTTTGTCTAGCGAAATAGCGAAAGCCATAGATTCATTCGCGAGATGCACACTAGTTACTGGGCCTGACAACTTTAGGAGAAATACACATAAGGCATAAATTTTTGCGATTAATTAACATGACTGCCTAGGCAAACGACAAGGGGGAACACTTCCTATGATCCCATGACCCATTACTTAAGTGAATAAAGTAACGAAAGAATAGAAACCAGAGGGTTTTAAACAAACATTAGAGGATCTAAAATCAAAAACCCCGAAACCCTTAAGTCCTAAAATAGAGCTGAAGCATTTGAAAATGCGCCCTACTCAAAATTTCAACAAACCATAGCCAATCATGGGAAAAGAAAAGCCCATTTTAATCAATGATAACAAGTTGCTTCAATTTGATTTGATAAATTTGATAATTGATGATTGATTCATTTTGATTTGATTGATCGATAGATAATGATGATTGATTGATTTCTCTTTAAAAAATAGGAGAAACGTGATGTTCTCCAGTGATCGGAGAAATTACCGGCCATACATCATTTAGTTCCAGAGTTATCCCAGGCTGAGATTAGACACATAGATGCCTGTGGTTTACATCATTTATTGTTTATGCCAGAGATTACGCATAACAGAGTTTTGTTGACTGCATTAGCTGAGAGATGACATAGTGAGTATAACACTTTCCACCTACCGATGGGTGAGATTAGTGTTACCCAAGAGGATGTCTACAGGATTCTACATATCCCAGTGACTAGGGAGCTAGTGCAGTATGATTATCAGGATCACGTTGGGACCGAGGCTTGCAGAGTCATTTTTGCTGATGAGAGCATCAATAGAGGAGAAATCCAATGGGTAGACATGGTGATGTACTATGAGACTCTTCCTGTTATTCTATCTGGTTTGATTGGTGGATTTATATGTCCTGATAGGCAATCTCGAGGTTTATCTATTGGATGGGGTGAGGTTCTACTAAGTATGATGCAGTATTGTACACGATATGCTTGGGGTGTTTGTATGCTAGCACATTTATATCATGATCTTCACCAGGTTGTGTATGATGAGAGTGCTAGTTTGTCTACAGGATGCGCGTTATTGCAGATCTAGTGTTGGGAGCACATTGTTGTTACTCAACCTATCCATCATAGAGTTTGTGGAGAGAGGCAACCATATGTTTATTTTTATGCAGGTGTTCTTACTCAGCCCAAGCTGGGTAAGATGGAGTATTGGCATTGGGTTCTTGATTCTTTGGATAACATCACTTAGAGACCATATGTTGATTGTGAGCCATGGATGGATGATGCACAGACATTACCATTTATAATGTAGAGTAGATATCTCATTGGTCGTACACCCTTCATTGTTGAGCGACAGTTGATTGGTCAGATTTTGAGATAGTTTGGTATCATTTAGCCTATGCCTACTAGTGTGACGATTTATGCTCAGCGATATAGAGATAGGCGAGATTGGGGACCATCTATGTCATTTGAGATTGCTCATGTAGATTTTGTTGCTACTCTGAGAGTGGCTTATGATATGAGATTCCACATTCTTGATCCTAGGGTTACTGCAAAGTATGCTCAGTATTTATTAGCTCATCCATTTCCTCAGATTACAGATCCGGCAAATCCTCCTCCTAGCTCAGGAGATGATGATGATGATTTAGATGATCCTATTAGCAGGAGACAGAGACATAGACGAGAGCTTAGATCTGGGCATGAGGCTGGGAGAGGTGGAGATGATGGTGGGGATGGAGGTGGTGGTGGTGGTGGACCTAGACGGAGAGGATGATGATTGAGAGTCCATGGAGGACCATTTGGACCGACTAGTAGGATTGAGAGACCATGTCCTATGGGTGGGAGAGATATTGGATAGATTGAGAGGGATACTAGTAGGGTAGGGATGAGATCACCTAGAGGATTTCCAGTGATAGGGGGTAGGGTGACTGGATTGGATGGGGGTTGTGGGAGAGGTATTGATTTTGGACTGATTCAGCTAGATCCTAGAGTTATTGCAACTCATGGTGGTGATGATAAGGATCCTGAGGATCATGTTCCCTTGATTAGACAACGGGTTCAGAGAGTTACTCAAACTAAGATTCCAGTAGTTGGACAGGTTGGTGGGGAGGGGATTGGGGTTCATGCACCATAGTAAGATTTACCAGAGCAGGTTGCACCAGTGCAAGATATGCCAGATGTGGTTATACCAAAGCATGATGTGTCAGGGCATGATACTATTGACAGTCTGAGAGCACAGATTGATCAGCTTTGAGAACAAATACAGACTCTTATGACTGAGAGAGACATAGCTATTAGGAGACAGTATGATACTCAGGGTCTTCTAGATCATATTCAGCAGGTTGGATTAGGTACTCTCTTAGCAGACACTATTAGAGAATTATTTCGAGTCGGGAAGGAGACTTCCTACTGGCGACGATGATATGAGGAGGCAATTGTAGAGAGCCAGAGAGCAGGTAGTTATCAAACCACTGTGTTGATGGATACTAGCAATGGTGGGGTCATGGGACCTCCTCAGAGGAGTGGTGAGCATGGTAGATAGGCATCTGGAGGATCTTCTCACCCACAGCCACAAAGACAGACAAAGTCAAGTGGTAGTGGTACAGGACAACCATGACTTGATTTGGATCATTTGTATTGTTTATTGGATATCATTGTATACTTGGACTTTTATTGTTTTATGATGATCTATATGTAGACATGGATTCTATATGATGATGCTTTTATTTATGCATGTTATTCTATTTGATGATGTTCTATATTCTTATATGCTTTGATTTTATGGATGATTAGATGGATAATGATATGATGGTAATAACTTACACATGATGCAAATGATAAATGTTTTTGATTTTTTTTTAATTTTACTTATCTTGGATGCAATTGAAAATGATTACTTAACTTAAATGATGCAAATGATCTATATGAAAATGAAAATGAAATTATTTCTTAATGCTTACGATGATGTATATACAAATGAAATGTTTTTTTGAATTTTTATGCATGCAACTAAATGATAAATGGAATGATAATGCAAATAATAATGATACACTATATGGTTAATGAAATGCACTTAATTGAATGCAATTAATGCAATGATTTACATGGATTTACACATGAATGATTGATTTGTTTTTTATTTATATGTTATGCTTATAATGATTATGAATCTAAGTGAAAAAGATGCAACTAAATGATCTTTAATGGAATGATAATGTAGATAATGATGATGATACTTTACATGGTTAATGAAATGCACTTAATTGAATGCAATTAATACAATGATAAAATGCAGCTAAAATGAAATGAAGATTGATTAAAAATGAATGCACCTACAATGACTAAATTTGCACTTAATTGAATGCAATTAATACAATGATAAAATGCAGCTAAAATGAAATGAAGATTGATTAAAAATGAATGCACCTACAATGATTAAAGGCAAATTGTTTTTATTTGTCCAAGTATACTCAGTCTTTATTTATGACCATTGACCTGCTAATGAAATGATATGCTTATAATGCAGTTGATCATGAATGCTTATAATGTAGATGAATAATGAGCTAATGAAATGATCTAACTAAAAATTGTACTACCATTCTTCATATGCTATTGGGTAATAGTGCTTGATTTCATCATTGAGCTTTAAAATGTTGTAAGAAAATACAAGCAACTTGACACAAAGATTCAAGATGACCTGCGTATTTCTTACATGGATTTTGATATAGCAAGTTAATACAAGCAAATTGATATAATGAATCAAGTTGACCTGAGTATTGCTTTCAGAATAGACAAGGAGTATCTCCTTTCATGCATGACTTGGAACGTCCTCCTTGATCTTTTGCCGATCATATCCTGAGACAAGTTCATACTGTAGTAAGAGATAAACCACATACAACAATCAAAGAAAATAATCATGCCCCATCATAGCTCCTCTAGTCATGGACATCCTTGAGTTTCATAGAGTACATGATTAGTAAAAATCAAGATATAAACACTAGATCTTGTATGTCATTCACATGTTCTTATGCTCATTAACTGATATAATCATCTTGATGAATGATCTTTGATAATCCTTTATAGCTTGCAGGTTGATTCTTCATTTTCTAAGTTTAACGATTCAGTTGTTGATGAGATGCCTTGATTGATTTGTTGCTTTGTTTCTTGTTATCTAATTCAAAACCCTAGATGTTTTTGGTTTTTGGTAAGTTTTTTGAATGTTTTTGGATTTTTATGTTTTCAAAAGATCACCTTAGCAAAAGGAATTAGGATTTTGCCCCTAGTAAAAACAAAAATTTATTATTTATGTATGAATTGATCAAGATCCAAACCATGACAAAATAGAAATGTAGATTGATAGATACTGATAAAATCTAAGATAGTGACTATGACAAGTATGTCAAAAGGTTATAATTGTTGGTAAGCTACACATTCCTTGCTAAATGGTTTAGAGCAATGGATGTGAAAGATGGAATGGATAAGCTAAGATAGATGGAAGTGATAAATCCGAGAGGATGGAGTGGATAGGTGCGCAAAGCAATCTCATGGATGGAGGAACTCACTTTTTAGATAGTTCCTGTTTACCAGGTTTTCACCATCTAAATTTATTGCATTTTTGTTGTTTTATACTTTTTAGGGATTAGGGATTTTCTGCTTTTCTGATTTTTACTGATTTCTTCAGGACTTTATATGCCTTTTATTGATTTTTCTAGGACTTTATATCTCAAGCATAGAATTTCGTGAAATGGATAGAATTGATAGGTTCATCAAACCAATCACCTTCAGGGGTAGATAACTTGTATGCTTCCGATCCATATGTTGCTACTATGACAAAAGGTCCTAGCCAATTTGGTTCAAATTTTCCCTTCTTTTCTCAGTCTTGTTGATCTCTTAGATTCTCCCTTAGAACTATGTCTCCAATATAGAAAGTGCACAACTTGACTCTGTGATTATAGCTTCTTGACATTCTTTGTTGGTATACTTTCAAATGGTCTGTTGCATTTTGGCGACGTTCCTAAATCAATTCTAGTTCCTAGAGTCGAGAGACTCTTTGTTCTTCTTCTGGTATAAGACCATGCAAGGATACTTGTAGAGAAGGTATCTCTACTTCTATAGGTAATATAGCTTCTAATCCATAGACCAAACAATATGGAGTTGCCCTTGTTGGAGTGTGGACACTAGTTCGGTATGCCCAAAGAGCAGGATTTAGCTAAATGTGCCAATCTTTTTCAGCTTCATTGACTGTTTTCTTCAAGATTTTCAAGATAGTTTTGTTTGATGCCTCAGCTTGACCATTACCTTGTGGATAATATGGAGTAGAGAATCTATGTTGGATATGAAATTGTTCACATAGCTCTTTCACATCTTAATTTTTGAACGGTCTTCCATTATCAGTGATAATAGTCATAGGAACTCCATAGCGACAGATTATATAATTCAAGATGAATGAGGATATTTTTTTCCCTGTCACTTTTGTTAAAGGCGCTACTTCAATCCATTTAGTAAAATATTCAGTAGCAACTAGAATGAATTTATGGCCGGTAGAGGATGAGGGATTGATCTTTCCTACCAAATCCAGGCCCCACTGTGAAAATGACCATGATCCTATCATAGGATATAACTCTTGTGCTGGTGCATGAATTAGATTTCCATGAATTTGACATTGTTTACACTTTCTAGCATAGGTGAATGAGTCTCTTTCCATAGTAGGCCAAAAGTAACCCATACAAATAAGTTTCTTAGCCAATGTTAAACCACTTGAGTGTGTACCACAAATACCTACATGAATGTCATTAAGAACTCTCTTAGATTCATCTTTTTCAAGACATCTCAACAATGTACCATCTAGACCATGCCTATATAGGATATCAACAATAATGGTATAGCTAGAGAACTGACAGATAAATTTTCTTCATTGATTATGAGATAATTCCAAAGGAAGGATATGATCTTTTAACTATTGGTAGGTTTGACCATATAAGGATTGACTGGTTCCTAATATATGGCAAATTCGATAGGTATGCTGGGATTGAATGGTAGGGGTTAAGATATCTTCCACAAGAAACTCGTAATGTTGTTGATTCTCTTTATTTTGCAAGAGAGATGCTATTGTAGCCATTTGCATCTGCTGCTTTATTCTCATTTCAAGGAATCTAGGTGAATGTGATTTCTTTAAAATGTCCTTTAAATTCCTCCACAAGCTATTTGTACGGCATAAGCTTATCATTCTTTGTTTGATATTCATCATTTATTTGATTAATGACAAGTTGTGAATCACCATAGACATGTAGTTCTTTGACATTCCATTCAATGGCCATTTTGAGCCCTATAGCCAATGCTTCATACTCTGCAGTATTATTGGTGCATGGAAATCTCAGTCTATACGATTTCGGAATTGTATGTCCTTGAGGTGTGATAAAAAAGATTCCCGCACCTGATCCATATTGAGTATAAGAACCATCAAAGTACAATTCCCAAAAGTTTGTACTTACTGTCAAGATATCTGCATCAGGAAATTTGATGTGCAAAGGCATGTCATTTTGTAAAGGTGCATCAGCTAATTGATCAGCAATGACTTGTCCCTTGATGGCTTTCCGGTCAAAATATTCTATGTCGAATTCACTCAGTATCATAACCCATTTGGCTAGTCTCCCCATTAATGTTGACTTGCTCAATAAATATTTGAGAGGATCTATCTTTGCTATTAGTTTTACAGAATGAATCAACATATAATGTCATAGCTTCTGAGTTGCAAATACAACTACTAGACATATATTTTCAATTGATGAATAATTTAACTCATATCCAACAAGTGTTCTGCTAATATAATAAACTTCTCTTTCTTTTCCTTCATCATCATGCTTAGCTAGGAGAGCGCCTAATGATACACTTATTGCTGAGACATAGAGTAACAAGGGTTTCGCTTTGGTTGGTGATATCAGTATTGGAGGACTCATAAGATATTATTTTATTTGCAAGAGATCTTCTTCACATGTTAGATCCCATTTGAATGGAACATTTTTATGTAGAAGATGGGTAAAGGGAAGACATGTATCGGCCAATTGGGACACAAATCTTATGATTAATTACAACCTTCCTTGTAAAGATCACAATTGACTTATGTTCTTAGGTGACTCCATCTCCATGATAGCTTTAACTTTTCCAGGATCTACTTCAATGCCATGAGCTGATATAATGTACCCAAGGAGCTTTCCAGAGGTTACCCTGAATGCACATTTCTTTGGATTTAATCTCAATTGATATCTTTCTAGCTTGTCAAAAATCTTGCTTAAAATGTTCAAATGTTCTTTTCTTGTGTGAGATTTTGCAAGTATGTCATCAACATAATCTTCCATAAATGTATGTATCATGTCATGAAAAATTGTCATCATAGCCCTGTGATAAGTCACTCCTACATTATTAAGCCCAAATGGCATAACATTCTAGTAGTATGTTCCCATGCACAGGTGAAAGATGTCTTTTCTTGATCTTCAGGTGTGATTCTTATTTGATTATATCCTAAGAAGCCATCCATTAATGAAAACATCTCATGTCTTGCTAATAAGTCCACTATGATATCAATGTTTGGTAGTGGGAAATCATCTTTTGGACATGCTTTATCCAGATCTCTGAAATTTGTACAAACCCTTATGCTTTTATCTAGTTTTGATACTGGTACAATACTTGAAACCCATTCTGGATAAGCCACTGGTCTTATGAAACCTACTTCTACTAGTTTCTTGAGCTCAGTTTTTACAAGGAGAGCAATATGTGGGTCCATCTTTCTTAGCTTTTGTTTAACAAGTTTTTCTTTTAAATCCACATTAAGATAATGCATGATAAGATCTGGGTTAAGTCCTGGCATATCTGTATAAGACCAAGCAAAATTTATTTGCCTTTGCTTAAATAATTCCATGTATTCTTTCCTCTCTCTTTTTGATAATGAGGCAGCAAAATGAAGTATTTTAGGATCCTTTGATGTATCAATGTTTACTACTTCTATTGGTTCTATCAGGATAGTAGATCTCTCTTGAAAATATGCATGAAAAATGTCAAACTTTCCATCTTCTGGTGCCTCAAAGAGGTTTTCACCATCAGATAGACCCTTTATTTTCTCTTTTGATTGATCTAATGTTGCCATGAAATGGTTTCCAACAATAGGTCTCTTTCCTTGTTTTATTTCATTTTTGTGACTGGAAAGTTTGGCATTCTCATGTCTATGAGAAACATCACTTGCTTATGTAATGGAAGATATCTTAGGTGGTATGGGTTCAATAGTGTTAAGGTATACAACTAAGTCATGATCATTGGAAAAGACATTTAGTTCAGGGTTATCTAAATTATTCCAATTAATTAGTTCAGGATGAAGAAGGGGTAAATCATAATCACTGTCATCATTAGGTGTTTGAACATTCATGACATAATGATCATAATTTATCATAGAATAGGTATTGTCATAGATTGAATGTTTTTGAGAATTGTCTTTCTCAAGATTTTCTGAATTAGTCTTACCAAGATTAATATTAGCATTTTGTAGTTCATACTCAAGTGGTTCTTCAATTGGCATTTGTCCCTTAAATGAATGGATTATATCAACACACACGTCTTTGGTATTGCAAATTTCTTCCTGATTGACTCCATTTGCAGTTTGGAGTTGATAGACTTGTATACATGTTAAAGAGGATCCTTTTAACAGATTTTGTCTCCTTTCAAACTCAGCTTTTTGTGGATTAATAGTTAATCCAATTTGACTGTCTCTTATTTCTTCTATGGTTCTTGCATATCTGATTCTTGTTTGCACTTCTTGTAGCATTGTGTTGCTATTTTTGTCATTCTCTTTTCTTTTTTCATATGCCTCTTTTCTCTGAATTCTAAGTTTCTCTTGTCTCCTTTCTAATTTTATCTTTTGTTCTGTAATAAACAAGTCTTCTTTTGTAATAGCTGCTTGATCTTCATTGTGTTCTTTACTTGATGTAGTAGATAAGGCATCTAGTCCCCATTCATACTCATTAGAATCTATTTCTGAATTCTGAAGTAAGATTACTCCACTATACCATACTGGAATGTCGTATGGTGCAAAAAGTTTTTGATTTCTGTCATTTCTATTTTTATTGCTTCTGGAATATCTTGTTCAGATTTTTCTTTTGTTTGTATTTCTAGGACTTGTTGAGAAGATTTTTCATTCCCTGGGATGATAATCTCCTCTTCTTTCTTTTCATGTTCTTCTTGCTCTTTTTGTTTATTGGTTACTATTTCGGCCGCTTGATGTAGCTTTTCTTGCCAATTTTCTTCTTTAGAAACTGATTTCTTTCTCCATTTTTGTTGTTGATGATTATGTTTCTTTTGATTAGACTTCAGATATCCTAACCTAGATTTATCTTCTATGGATTGTGAATGCAGACAAATAGGTTTTGAAATACCTTGATGTTGCTTACCAATTAGTCCTTTCCCTTCATATCCCTTCTTTTGCATGATTTCATATCCTTTGCCATATTGTTTTATGGGAATATTGACTTCTGTTGCTGTTGCTATAGTTTTATCTTCATCCTTGTATAACCAATCAAGAATACTTTTGTCTTCATTTTCTTCTTTAAGAGTTCTAGCACTAACAAATGTCCCTTTAAACATATGTTTTGATTTTCCTAATGATTTTGATTGAATATTTGTAGGTTTTCCATATGACTTAGAGGAAAGTGGAAAATTATTCAAAGAATACTTTCCTATTCCTTCATCATTTAACTTGAGCTTTTCTTCAAAAGTTTCCCATAACTTTGCTTGAATTTCCTTGGTAGGATATATTGATTCTTTGTTACGTGGAACTGTGGTATCTTGTGTTGGCTTCAAATTATTGCAATATTGACTAGAATCTGCAATTATAGTGATTTCTTTTCCTTCATGAGGAAATTTTACACATTGATGGTATGTAGAAGGAACTGCTTGCATCTTGTGAATCCATGGTCTTCCTAGAAGAATGTTGTAGGAGAGATTAAAATCTAAAACTTGACACAATGTATCCTTTTCCACAGGTCATATCTGTATTGGTAGCATAATAGTTCCTTTAGAAGAATGTTCAGCTTCATCATAAGCCTTGATGGTTATTTTCTTTTTTGGATCTACTGCATTCTCTGAATATCCCAAAGCTTTTATCAAGCTTAAAGCACAAATGTTTAAACCAGCTCCTCCATCCATGAGTACATGTTTGACACGAGTTTTATTAATGGAGACTTCAACATGTAAAGGAGCATTGTGAGGATGTTGTAAGGATGCATCATCATTTTCAGAAAATGATAAGCAATGAGGAGCTATAAGATGTCCTACCATGTTTTGGAACTGATCTACATCCAAATCTTTTGAAACCGTTGTTTCCACTAATGCTTTCTCCAAAATTTCTTTATGCATAGGTCAAACTTTGAGAAGTTCTAGAATTGATATTTGAGTGGTTATTCATTGTAATTGCTCTACTAAATTGTATTGTTGTGATGTAGATGTTGGGTCTTTTGCTATACCTAGAAAGGTTACCTTTGCTTTGCTTCTTGTGATAACATTGATTGGTTCTGAAGATGGATTTTCATTAACAATGATCACATTTACTACATCATCGTATGTATAAGCATAATTCAATTTGGTTTTCCCTTTGTCATTTTCTAATTGGGATGATTCACCTTTATCATAGTTCGGAAGTGGAGTTTTAAAAGCTAAGTGTGATTCATTTGTCTTATGGCTATCCACTGTGATGGTTCCATTATCAATTAGATCTTGGATAATGTGTTTCAATCTTTGACAATCGTTTGTTAGGTGTCCTTTATTCTGATGGTAATTTCAAAAATGATTGTCATTCCACCAATTTGGCTTGACTGGTGGTTCATAAATTCTTGCTTCTAGTAAAACAATCAATTTGTTAGCAAGCAAAGTTTTTAGAGCTGATTCTAAAGATTCTCTAATGTTTGTGAATTTTCTCCAAGGATTAAAGAAAAAGGACTTGGCTTTATTGTTTTCTAGATTTTTGTTGCTTGGGATTTGACTTGATAGATTGAAAATTGGTTGTTGTTGTTTCGTAGTATTGTTATCATCATTTCCTTCATTGCTGACATTCCTATTCTTTGACCAGAACTTGGGTTTGTCATTGTTGTTGTTGTTGTTGTATGAATTATTGTAAAGTTTTAGTTCTCCTTTCTTTACCATTGCATTCTCTATTTTTAGACCTTTTTCAATCATTTTGGCAAAAGAGGGAGGACATTTCATCCTTAGTCGATAACTCATTTCACTAATAAGATTATGAATGAATATGTCCATTTTTCTTGATCAGGTACATCTTAGGGATACCTATTAAACATGCGTTTCCATCTTTGTAAAAATATCACAAAGGATTCTCCATTCTTTTGTTTAACATTGCAAAGATCTAGCATTGTTATTTCATTCCTTATATTGTAGGAATATTGTGAAATAAACCTATTCACAAGTTCTTTAAAGGATTTGATTCTGGATGGCAATCTTGAAAACCACTCCATTGATTGTCCATTTAAACTCCTAGGAAAAAGACACAAAAGTTAAGTTTCCCTATGAGAAAATTCCATTCTCATAGTACAAAACTCCCTAATGTGATCTTGAGGATCAGATTTTCCATCGTATTTGTCATATTTAGGGATCTCACAATGTTTCGGAAATGGCATCATATTCAAATTTTTATCAAAAGGATATGGGCATATATCTTGTAACGAATATTTCTTGGAGCTTGTCCCATTTTGCATGTCTTGTATTTGCTATTGTAGAGCTTGTATTTGTTGAGTAAGGTTTGATAAGGGATTATCTACATAGTCTCTCCTTGTTTCGTCATGAGTCTTTTTGTCACTACACTCTTTTCTTTTATCATCCCTTTCTTTCCTTGTTTCTTCATTGTTCATATCTTCATTATTTTTCTCATCTATTTTTTGGGTTTTACTTGTCTCCACGTCTTGTTTTAATCTTTCTATGTTAAAGTCTTGTGGTAGTTTAGCTCCAAATTTTTCCAACATCAAGAGATATTTCTCTTTTTGTTTTGCCAACAATTTTTCCATTAACCTATCAAATTTGAAATCTTGTTCAAGGTCTCTAATGGTGCCATTGATGGCTTCTTCATCAACAATAGTAAATCCAAAAGTGGTATCATCTTCCTCCATTTGTTGTTGTTTACTAAGTTGTTCGTATTGGGCTCTAGTCCAAACTAGCATGTGTTCATTTCAAAGTTGTCGAAAGTTCCCAAGGACAAGGTTAATAGGTGATTATTGGCTTAGGAAGATATGCTTTATTGATCTTACCACTATTGTTTGTTCATTGGGATAAAGCATCTCTTTGTTGAAAAGAACGTCTTTGTAGAGTTTCATCATCAAATTCTGTACTGCAGCCATGTAAGTAGTGACGAAAATGGTGTAGGAATGTCCTATGTTTCACTAAGATCTTGCGATTGATATACAAGAATCTTATTCTCTTTTGAGTAGCTTTGTAACCAGGTTTTCTTTTCTTAAGGTGATATTTAAAAGTCATATAAGCATTTGACAGTTTATAGGTTTGATTCCAATGTTGGTGCAATTTTGGTTTTGATGTAACCTAAGTTCAAAATAGGAAAGATATATCCAAGATTAGGAACCTAGTATAGATTGATCAAGCTTCGTGATAGAGGATTTGATTATCCTGATGAGAGACTTGTCAAGGATGTTGATTTTTGCACTTAAGATGTTTGAATCAATAGCTTGTTGAATGTTGATGTTTATAGAACCTTTTGGGAATAACCTATAGGATTAGCAACCTAGTTGTTTGAGCTATTTTGAAAATACATGATGGTTTAGAGACAAAACCTACCTCAAGAATTATTTTGATATTTTGATGTTTTGATACTTTGATTTTGAGTTGGTGTTTCAAGTGTTGGAATGCTTTTTGTTTTATCCTTTTGATCACACTTTTCCAAAAATTGTTGATTTTGATCTTTTGTAGATGATAATTTTCTTCAATTTTTTGACCATTTGGAACATGTTGCAGACATAGAAGACACAATTTTTAATAAATAAAAATCACAAGCAAGTACAAATCCCTATGGCAGGCTGAGACAATAGTTGTTGAATCTCACATGGAGTTTCCTCCAAGGCTATGCTTATTCAAAGCAGATATTTAGATACTTGACCCCACTGGCTCCACCCTTGACACTCACTTCTTTGGGGCAGCCAAGCACCAATTTCCATGAAATCTCTTCATGGCAAACTTCATATCTCTACTAGGAACCGTATGTGTGTGAGCCACTTCAGAGGTCTGACCTCCTGCGCCAACAACTAGAAGGATTTTGGCAACTAGTACAAGTGGTTTTTAGTAAAGGCTTTCGGTCATGTGGCCATACATGCAACATTTTTAGCTCTATAAATATAGAAGGTTTCTAGCCTATAGAGGTTACACTCCATAGGGTTTATGGGGAAACATAGTGTTGGTATGAACTTATCAGCACATGTTGTTTGAACTTTCGTCACAAACATGATTTATTTATAGTGGATTGGAAGGACTCGGTATTAGCCCATTTCCACTTCAGGTTGTTCCCCTCTCACTGGCCCCCTCAAGGCAACTCAGGAAGGTAGGCCCTCTAAAGGATTAATTGCTTGAAAGTAAAAAAAGCGCAAAAGGAATGGGTTTGGCTTTTTGGATCACCCAATTAAGGGGAGAGTATATACCTACCACTTTTGAAACATGGAATACAAGTGTTCTTTTTAATTTTCCATAGCAATATGATCTATCCTCTACTTGGAGATGTTGCTCCAACAAGCATGGTGTTTATTTTATCCCTTCATAGAAAATGATTTTCTAATCTAGGAATTGGAAATCCTTTTCAACAAAATGAAAATCGTTGCAAAAAGTAACTTGCTTCATAAGAATGGACAAGTTGTTTGTTCTTTTTAACTTGTAAAAATAAGATTGATTGTGCTTTTCTTTTACCTTTGCAAGAAAATGAAAGATTGTTGTTCTTTTTAGAGCCCAAAATTTGAGGTGTGAATCCTAATTTTGCAAGAAAGTAAATGTTTTATTTGTTGTTCTTTTTACCTTGCAAATGTGATTATTTTTAAAGCCCAAAAACAAGTGAGGTAATTTTTAGAACATCAAATTGAAAAATGAAGTTCTTTTTACCCAAAAGGAAATATGAGTTCTTTTTAACCAACTTTGAAAAAGCTAGAAAATAAATCACTAAATCCTAACTTAACTCCTCCAAATCTGCAAGAAATTGTTAAAAACTTGCAAAATAGTAAAAAGTTAGTGAAAAACCTTAGGTGGGCTTCTACAAGCCTAATTTCAAATCACGGTTACAAACTATTTTGTCAAATGCGCTAACCTATGATGCAAAAGCGCTAACCTGCGTTACAAAAGCGTTAACCTGCATTACAAAAGCGCTAACCTGCATTATAAAAGCACTAATTTTTAGACAAAAGTGCTAACTTGCATGACCTATGCACTAACTTATTATGCAAAAGCGCTAATCTTTCGACAAAAGCGGTAACCTAAATGACATATGCGCTAACCTATGATGCAAAAGTGCTAATTTTCTGACAAAAGTGCTAACCTACATGACATATGCGCTAACCTATGATGCAAAAGCGCTAACTTATAATGCAAAAGCGCTATCAAAATTGACATATGCATGAATCTGCATTACAAATGTGTTAATTTTATTTTTTTGCGATATTTTTAAAGGTATATGCGAGGTCCAGCCCCACGGTGGGTGCCAAAATGTGTGAGCTTGAATTTCATCTTTAGAATATTACCTGTAATAAGTTAGTTTCACAAAATACAAATGGAAATGCTACAGGAAATCCAAATTCAACCAATGAAACTACATGAAATAAATATTAAAATAAAACACTATTTTACCTTCATGGCTTATGTCTCATTGTGTCCTAACTCCACTATTCCTAGTTGTAGATGGTGTGCTCTCAGACAATGCACTGTTGACCTCCAAGATGGCATATGAAGAATGGACTGATAACTTGTAGCTAACTGGTAATATGATATGCAAAGCTACATGATTGTGCTAAAATGGTTATGCTATATGATTATATTGTTAAAATGATATTTGCTATTTGCTAATTGCTTAAAAACCTCACGAATGCATATGATTGATTGAAAACTATTTTTGAAGACTCTTGATTTTCTCTCTCTCTCTCTCTCTCAACTAAAGCTCTTGATTTTATAGACTTTGAGAGGATTAGTTGATGTGGCTTAGATCAACAGTCTTGATCAGATCAACAATTTTGAATGGCTATGAGCAAAGGTGAAGGTTGAGAGAAAGGGGGAAGGAGAAGACAAGTGTCACTCATCTCACCTTGACTAGGTTGCTGACTAAGGGAATCTAGGGATGGTTGGAGGAAATTTAGGCATGATAGGACAAGTGGACTCAAGTCCTTCCCAAGATGTAGGGGTGTTGGAGAGAATATAGGAAATGGTTATGAAATATGTGTACGTACACAATTTTCATTAAGTTTGGTAGTTGAAGATAAATCATGAATTAATATTCAAGAAATATTAATTTCCTTAGCCACATGTTTGATGAGTTGGCAAAGGGAAGATGAAGTGGAGATGGAGGGTGAGTTGGATAAGGAATTTAAATAATTTAGGAATTATTTAATATTTGAAACTATAGGATAGGAGAATAACTATTAAATATTGGATATTTAATTGTTTGGAGAAGATAATTAAATATTAGATATTTAATTGATTGGAGAAGAATAGGATAAATGAATTAATTAATTAAATATTAATTAATAGAAAGACACGAAATGAATTAAATTAATTAATCTTTTTGAATGAACTATTTAATAGAAGAATATTTATTAAATAAATATAGAATATTTATTTAATTGCTCATAGCCAATTTTAGGTGTATATAGATATATTCTTTGTAGTGAAGGAAAAGTAAGAGGAAAAGAACAAACCTAAAAAGACATTCAGAGTATATCACAAAGACAAGGACAAGGGTAAAGGAAAAGTTGGTGGTATTCCAAACATAAAGGTTACAGATAATCTTCCACCACCACCTTTGGATACACCACTGGTACACATAGAAGATCCACCAATTATTGATACTGAAGGTATAACTCTTGACAATACTAATCTAGAGTTTGAGATACTCTTTACAATGAATGTGGATACTCAAGAGGTAAACATTGTTGTGGATAAAGATACTTCAGAGGTTAAGGAAGATATTGTTGATAATAGCAAGATTTCAAAGAAGCCGACACAAATAGTTGACTCTCAAGAAACTGAGATACCAACCCAAACAAAGCAACCGACAGAGACTGCAAAACCTATAGAAGACAAAGGTACTAGTGCAGGACCACTAGAGACTAAGAATCTGGTAGTAGAACTTTCAGAGAAACAAATAGAGGTAGAGGTTCATGTTGAGAATGAGAAACCAATAGTTACTAAGACATTGAAATAATCTGAGAAACCATTAAAGGTTGAGGTGCAAATATAGACAAATCCATCGGAGGAAAATAAAAGCAAAATGGATACATCTGATGGAAGCAAAGAGGATATAGTGAAGGTGATTGGTCAGACATCTATTGAGATGAAATCTATAGCTAAACCGAGTACATCTACAGGTGAATTCAGACCTACTAATGTAATAGAGGTACTTTTGGACTCTATTAAGAGGATAACTAATTGCAATACATTGGCCTTTAAGGAAATTGACAACACTTTACCTATTCTAAAAATGATTGCACCTACATATCAGAAAGATCATATTAAGGATTATTTAGGTAAATTGAACACATTGTCCAAATTGATTTTTGATAATGTTATAACTATAGACAAGGTGAATGAGGATATCATAAAGGAGAGAGTTGAAAAGGAGAAAAACACAATTTTTGAAAACACCATAAAGAAATGTACTGATCTTGTGGATACACTTTTACCGGTACTCAATTCTATAATTTTGGAGTGTAAGGAGCTATATAGGGAAGCATGTAAACCTCACTAATTGATTGAGGACATTGATAGGGAGATCAAGAAGACACATAAGGAAATTGATGACATTGCGGATAATATTTGATGTAGAGGGATCCCCTACTCTAGACCTCTCAAGGGTTCAGTCACTCAAGGTGAGACTCTAGAGGATCCTTCTACATGCTAGGTGAAACCAACTTCCCATTCCAACTTCTATTGATCATGATTGATCATCTCATGGTTTTGCCTAAGGCTGCACTCTTAAGGTTTTGGTGACCTACTCACACCTTTGGACCCTACTCAAGGATCAATGCTTGAATTTTAAGCCTCTCCATACCCTAACACCAAGGTATACTCTTCCCAAATTGCATTTGAAAACCCTACAATCCACTAGACTCCAAACTAGGTTCACAAGCCAAAAATGCTCAACACTTTGATTAAATAAAACCAAAGTTACCTTCTTGCTATCCTCTTAGATATACCTATACATAGAGGTATATAACTTTTTAATCGGTTAAAATATCCTCCATCGCTCCAGTGAGATTCTGAAGAACTTGATTTGGAACACCATATTCAAAATTTAGACAAATCCAACGATTAAACTCTGAAATATGGCCCCCTCATCAGAATACATTTTCTATGACTGTCATTCTATCACACTATGACAGTCTGCTGCTATCTTTGGAAACCCACTAGTTTTAAGCCCTTCCTTGGGCACTCCACTTGCTCCAACACCTTAGGAAGTTTTTCAACACACCAACCAACACTCCCCTAAGCCCTCCTAGCCATCACAGACTTTTTCATATCAAACAAAGCCTCACCATTAACTGTAACAGTCAATCTACCCCTGTGACAACAACAGTCATAAAAACCTCTTGCATGCACATGCCAACTCCTTCATGGAACACTGCACACACCTTGGATAGGTAGAATACATCCTTTTCCTCATCCCTACCCAAAATGAGGATTAGTTATGCATCAAAACAAAATATATCACATTTATAAGGTCACAGGTTACCCTAGTTCAAGGTTTTGGCATATTTTAGTAAAACTTTGTCATCTTTATCAAATGAACACCAAATCAGATGCTATTGCCTCTAAAAAGAATTATATCATTCCTTTATCATCCCCAAAAAAGAATATTTCAAAATACAAACATAAAATGTATCAAAATTAACAAAAGATCTGACTGTCCATGTTGAAAACTCAGAAAATGTACATGAAAATATGGTTTTTATTGCTCCGGATGATTCTTTTCGACCAAACACTCACCATATCTCCCAATTTCATTGTTTTAAAACCTTTTATAGAACTTGTGGCCTTCAAGACCTATGATATTTTTCCAAGATCAAGAGGCAATGGAAAGCACAAATAAGAGAGACAAAATATATGATAGAAATAAACTGTATTCTATCAAGATGAAAATACTGATCAATTGATTCATTAAGCAATACATATAATGAATATGAGTCTGCTTATATAGGAAAGGCTATATGGATATGTGAGCACACAAACATGACATGTGGCTCAATAAGAAACAAGGGTAGGTAGGAAATAGGTGTGGGTAGGTAGGAGAAACAATATAATATTCTACATGAGGTGGATCACCCACTAAATGTGGAGTGTAACAACAAGATCAACACCATAAAAGGTGGAAATTCTCCTACATACACTATCCCAATGTGGCACAAACACCCAAGTGTCTCATACCCAAACTACTATGAAATGCATTTCCTAAGTAAACTTAAGTAAGGTGTAATAATATCCATGATGAATAATTATTTACACCAACATCCCCCCTTAAGTGAAACTTAGGGGAATGCACTTAAGTCTACAATTCAACTAAGAAATGCAAGATGGGTCCTGGCTACTATGCCATGTTAGGTACCCATGTACAAATGCAAATGCATGCAAACCAATGCAATGAAATCTCTCACAAAGTGGGGAAAGAGAGAAAAATCCAATGGGAAAAAACCCTCCCCCAAAAGAGAGATGAAAACTAGACACAAAGAACTCTCATAGAAGTATGTGAAGGACAAAATCCCATGTGAGGAAAAAGTCCCCCCCATATGAGAGAAGAAGAAGAGAGACTAAGAAGCCCCCCCTCAATCTGGAATCTGCACCAATGATAGAAGCTTGAAGATGAATGAAGAAACTGCTCCATGAACGTTGAACAACATTCCTCCCCTTAGGAAGAAACAAAACCAAAGGTGTATCCATGAAGTCTCCCCAACCATGAAGGGAAGATGAAGCAAAAAT
Organism: Cryptomeria japonica; assembly: GCF_030272615.1. Classification (NCBI taxonomy): domain Eukaryota; kingdom Viridiplantae; phylum Streptophyta; class Pinopsida; order Cupressales; family Cupressaceae; genus Cryptomeria; species Cryptomeria japonica. The sequence goes on along the minus strand of NC_081407.1, from coordinate 61,369,197 downwards.
ACTCATGATGAAAGGAATCTCTGAAAACTGCTCAAGTGTCCCCATGTCGATGCTGAAAGGTATCCCCTCCAAAGGTGGTAAACTGTGCCACACTGTTGAAAAAGGCACTTTAAGATCTAGTGGAGATGAATGTAGAACAATATCCAAAGACTCATATGTCTCCTCAAAAGACAAAGAGACCTCCTCCAAGTGTTGTACAAAAGTATCCACAATCATGTCAACCTCTAAAGATTGATCATGTAGAGAATGCACAAGAGGGTTAGACTGATCCCTCGCAACAATCAAAGAAGGATCATCTTCATCGAAGAGAAGATGAATTTCATCAATGGTGTCTCCCAAATCTACAATGTAGGAGTCCACAAACAAACCTTTAATGTCTATCAAGTAGGCATCCCAATCAACTGAAGTTGGAAGACATGATATATCCTGCTGCACTGAATCATAAGAAGGCAAAACTGTCGCACTAGCTGCATCATCAAGTGCAATAGGTGGTGTGATATCAATAGAAGGAGATGAAATGCAAGGCTCAAGAATGGGGTTACATGTGAGAATCCCCAAGTTCAAATGCCCAATGTTCTCCTCAAAATCTGAATCATCAACATAGGAAGAATCAGCCTTATCAATAGGACCAAAATCTGAAAATGAGTACAACCGAGATGCATGATCAACCACCCCAGTTGCAATGATAGCTCCACTCCCCAAGTCTCTAATGATAACTGAATCGGGTGTGAACTCCATAGTTTTCCTAATTGCCCCATGTGTGATTTGATAGATGGAAAGAAGATTATTTGTCAAGTGGGGTACACACAACACATCATTGAAGGAGTTATCCCCAATGGCAATAGATCCTTTCCCAATCACATCCATGTATGTATGATTATCCATCAAAATCTGCAGCATGTGGCAAGGCTCAAATGTAGAAAACATAGACTACGAAGATGCCATATGATGAGAAGCCCCTGAATCTAGAAGCCATACAAAGAGCTTGTCCCTTTCCTTTACCTGTCCCAAAAGAGTGATCCTTTCCTTTATCCTTGGAAGAAGAAGCTGATGTAGACATTCTAGAAGGTAGGTTGATTCTATTCTTCTCAAGAAGATTCTTCAACTCATCAATATCCTTCTTATAACAATGATGTTCATCATGTCCTGACTTCTTGCAATATCCACAAAAAAGATTGTCCTTATATGATTTCCTCTTAGGTGAGAATGGTGTATCACCTTGTTGTGGAGAGGAAGATTGTGCTCCATCTTGTTGTGGTTTAGACTTAGGTTGCTTTTGATTCTTGCATTTTCCTTGATTACTTTGATTCCCTTTGATAGCCACCAAAGCTTGTGACTTTGAAGATTTGAGAATCCCCATCGTGGTTAACTTAGATTGCTCAAGTATCAACATCTCTGTGAATGAATCAAATGAGGGAGAAGTGTATGAGGAACCTTGAGCTAACCTATGGGTGTGAAAGCTAGATACAAAGGCTGCATACTCTGAAGGAAGCTTGTCCAACAAGTTATAAATCAATTGAGCATCCTTTTTGTCAATTCCACAATCCTTTAGCTTTGCTCTTAGCTCAGTTGCTTTTGTGACATAATCTTGGATTGTATCAAAATCCTTGGGATCCAAAGTTGTGAGTTCACTATCAAGCTTGTAGCCCCTTAATCTCATCAACTTGACCATACAATTTCTTAAAAATATCCCAAGCCTCTTTAATTGTTGTACACTTATCAATGTGGAAAATGAGGTCATCTGATACATACTTTCTAAGAGTTCCAAGTGCCATATCATTCTTATTAAGCCATTCAATTTGAGCATTAGGATCAACCTTAGGATTAGGTGGTGTTGTAATAGTTTCATTTACATAATGAATGAGTCCTTTTTCCATTAGTTTACTCCATGCCTTAATTTTCCATGATGCATAATTATGAGGAGTTAAAAGTGGAAATTTAGGAGAACCCATAGCACCAAAATGAAAAAACACAAGATAGAGAGAGGCACAATCACACAAGACACCCCCCAAAAATACTCAATCAAGAAATCCCCCAAAATGGTGATTTTGGCACTTTATACTTAGTGCATATACAATGGGCCACTTGCAAAATAAGGCAAAGTGGACGTCTTATTTCAATTTACAACTTCTCAAAATGAGATCTAAGAGACTTCAACAAATATTGCTAGTGATCTAAACTGAGATCCAAGTAAAATGGAAGTACCAAATATGCCAAAAATGGCCAAATATTGAAAGTACAATTTCTACTTAAAATCACTGCAAACAGATGGCAGATTATGAAAGTAGATGAAAAAATATGCACTTTGAAAAAAAATGACACCTGAAAAGGAGTCCATATGAGCCCAAACAAAGCCTCCAATGTTGTAAAAATCAGGATTTCATGATTTCTGAAAAACTTGTATCCAAAAATTAGAAAACTATTGCACCACTGTACAGATCACAAAATTCTACCCCAAAACAAAAAAAATTGCTCGAAACAATGAGTCTGGATGAGTGAGATATTGCTATTTGAAAAATGCCTGCAAAATTATAATTTCTGGAAAATTTCCACCGCAACATCAAACTTCAAATGCCTCTAGATTTGACCTCCGAAGTCTGATTTTGATGAAACAAATGGTAAAACTGACTTCTTGGACCTCCTAAATCCAATGGTGACCTCATATTTGACCCATCAAGCTTCAATAATAACCTACAATAGAAATTTCCAAAATACACAATACCAAATAGCATCAATTTCTCTCAATTAGCAAACCAATGACACTCTAATGGCTCTGATACCATGTGAGAATTTTCCAAGATCAAGAGGCAATGGAAAGCACAAATAAGAGAGACAAAATATATGATAGAAATAAACTATATTCTATCAAGATGAAAATACTAATCAATTGGATCATTAAGTGATACATACAATGAATATGAGCCTGCTTATATAGGCAAGGCTATATGGATATGTGAGCACACAAACATGACATGCGGCTCAATAAGAAACAAGGGTAGGTAGGAAATAGGTGTGGGTAGGTAGGAGAAACAATATAATATTCTACATGAGGTGGATCACCCACTAAATGTGGAGTGTAACAACAAGATCAACACCATAAAAGGTGGAAATTCTCCTACACACACTATCCCAATGTGGCACAAACACCCAAGTGTCTCATACCCAAACCACTATGAAATCCATTTCCTAAGTAAACTTAAGTAAGGTGTAATAATATCCATGATGAATAATTATTTACACCAACAGAACCATAACCACCCAACTACCTCTAACCAACTATTTTTGTCATTTTTTGGAATTTTGACAATAAAAGTTGCTCAAAAACTTGTCATTTGACAAACAAAGTTTTCAATATGAACAAACTTGACCCTAACTCTACCAAAACACAAAAGTGGTTTTAAAATGACCTTACAAACATTTTAAACATGTTTTATTCCTCACAAACCTATTCTACCCTTCAAAACCCAATTTTAGCCCTTTCTAGGCCTAATTGCTAATTTTGACAATTTTACATTTTTGACCTTTCTATTACATTTCATTGCATTTATTGACTCTAATGGCCATGATTACATTGTTTTAAGACCTTAAAGGCTTTTTGGACTTCATTACTCATTTATTCTCCATGAGGGCCTATTAGTGACCCTAGTACACCTTGTCTCCATAGGTGCTCCATAGGTGTTCTATAGGTGCTCCTGCACCATACTCCTGGGGACAAAAGATTCAAGGTCCCCTTGAATTGGAAGACCCAGAAAGAGGACCTATGGAACACCTATGTAGCACCTATGGAGACAAGGTACACTAGGGTCACTGATAGGGCCTCATGGAGAAGCAATGAGTAATGAAGTCCAAAAGGCCTTTAAGGTCTTAAAACAATGTAAGCATGGCCATTAGAGCCAATAAATGCAATGAAATGTAATAGAAAGGTCAAAAAGTGTAAAATATTCAAAATTGGCAATTAGGCCTAGAAAGGGCTAAAATTGGGTTTTGAAGGGTAGAATACGTTTGTGAGGAATAAAACATGTTTAAAATGTTTTTAAGGTCATTTTAAAACCACTTTTGTGTGTTGGTAGAGTTAGGGTCAAGTTTGTTCATATTGAAAACTTTGTTTGTCAAATGACAAGTTTTTGAGCAACTTTTATTGTCAAAATTGCAAAAAATGACAAAAATAGTTGGTTAGAGGTAGTTGGGTGGTTATGGTTCAGTATTCAAGGCCACAAGTGCTATAAAAGGTTGTAAACCAATGAAATTTGGGGATATGGTGAGTGTTTGGTCAAAAAGAATCATTTGGAGCAATAAAAACCATATTTTCATGTGCATTTTCTAAGTTTTGAACGTGGACAGTTAGATCTTTTGTTAATTTTGATGCATTTGATGTTTTTATTTTAAAATATTCTTGTTTGGGGATGATAAAGGAATGATATAATTCTATTATGGAGGCAGTAGAATTTGATTTGGTGTTCATTTGATAAAGATATCAAAGTTTTACTAATATCTCCCAAAACCTTGAACTAGGATAACCCGTCACCTTATAAATGTGATATATTTTGTTTTGATGCATAACCAATCCTTATTTTGGGTAGGGATGAGGAAAATGATGTATTCTACCTATCCAAGGTGTGTGCAGGGTTCCATGAAGGATTTGGCACGTGCATGCAAGAGTTTTTTATGACTGTTGTTGTCACAAGGGTAGATTGACTATTACAGTTAATGGTGAGGCTTTGTTTGATATGAAAAAGTGTGTGATGGTTAAGAGGGCTTAGGGGAGTGTTGGTTGGTGTGTTGAAAACATTCCTAAGGTGTTGGAGAAAGTGGAGTGCCCAAGGAAGGGCTTAAACTAGTGGGTTTCCAATGATAGTAGTAGACTGTCATAGTGTGACAGAATGACAGTCACAGAAAATGTAGCCTAATACGGGGGCCATATCTCAGAGTTGAACCATTGGATTTGTCTAAATTTTGGATATGTTGTTCCAAATCAAGTTATTCAGAATCTCACTAGAGGGATTGAGGATTTTTGAATCGATTCAAAAGTTATATACCTCTATGTATAGGTATATCTAAGAGGACAACAAGAAGGTAACTTTGGTTTTATTTAATCAAAGTGTTGAGCACTTTTGGCTTGTGAACCTAGTTTGGAGTCTAGTGGATTGTAGGGATTTAAAATACAATGTGGGAAGAGTATACCTTGGTTTTAGGGTATGGAGAGGATTAAGATTCAAGCATTGATCCTTGAGTAGGGTCCAAAGGTGTGAGTAGGTCACCAAAACCTTGAGAGTGCAGCCTTAGGCAAAACCATGAGATGATCAATCATGATCAATAGAAGTTGGAATGGGAAGTTGGTTTCACCTAGCATGTAGAAGGATCCTCTAGAGTCTCACCTTGAGTGACTAAACCCTTGAGAGGTCTAGAGTAGGGGATCCCTCTACATCAATATTATAGGTTCATCCGGACTTATATTAATTTTTGAGTAGTAAATGGCAGTTTTTGAGGAGAAGTTAGAAAAACTTGAGAAAGAGAAGGCAAGAGTAAGGGATCGAGAACTAAAGGATAAACTTGGTCCAAAGCTAGATAATCTAACTACTCAGAGAACTAAAATGTCTAAGGCAACAGTACAAGGAGAACGATCACTGGAGCAACAAATATACTATCTCACCAGTATGATCCAACAGATTAAGGCAACTTTAGATGACAACAACAAATTTATGCAGAGTCTAAATATGATTTTGGCGAACATGTTTCAGATTGTAGCCAATCAGTTACAAACCTTGAGGTAACATTTTTGTACTCTTTTGATTATTTATAACATCCTTTGTCATTGATGTCAAAGGGGGAGTAGTGGAGAGAAAAATGCATGTACAAAGGAGATCATTTGCTCAGGGGGAGCACATATTTTTGGACTTCAATTTTTGGATAATAGTTTTTGATTTTTCTCATGAGTGTTGCCATCAATGCCAAAGGGGGAGATTGTTGGCATTCTACACTCTTATGAGAATAGTTGATGTTATCAATGATGGCAACCAACTAGAAACTCGTCGGCAATTGGTTTCTACATGTACGACATCACAAACATCATACACCAGCAGACACCGGCACCGACAGGCACTTCACCAACATTTAGTTTACATCGGCAAAGAAAGCATACCGACACTCCAACTGACATGGGATAAAGTTTTGTTTATATGAATTTTTTTGTAATGTAATTATCTTTTGTAAGCAGATATGGTATATTGTAAAAGACTCATATATGTATGAGATCTTATATGTCATTTTTATATGAATGAGAGAGGAATAAGGAATTGTAGTAGGTGATGAGACAATTTTATTATAGAAGTGATAAAGTTGACAGCAAAGGTTTTGGTTATAGACTGAGCTTAAATCGATACTGAACCTGGCATTAGAGATGTTGTTTTGAGCAGTACATTGTATTGGATTTGATAATCCATATTGTAGCTAGTGTGACTCTTTATTGAGCAGTGACCTCTAAGCTATTGGCCTCCCTACATGTGTAGCCCCTTCATTGTAAGTAGTATTTATTCATTGGCCAGTGAGTAAATATTGTGGGTCACAAATCCTAGTGAGGTTTTTCCCACATCGGGTTTCCTCATTAAATATCTTGTGTTATGGTGTGTTTCTATGTTGTCTCTATTATTTCTGTTTATTGCAATAATTCTTATTTACTGGTACATTGTTTTGGGATGCAAAGCTATAAATAAGTTTAAATATTTTGCTAACTGGCTATATAAAGATTCACTATTAGAAACAATAGTGACAGGCTTTCGAATGATTTTTATTTTTCTCTTTCTGGCCTTCTCTTTCAGAGGGGGGCTAGCTTCAGCCTCCTATGATACTTATGGGGCAGTTCTAGGGCTTGGTTGCACAAAAGGGGCACCTAAAATTTCTTGTACGAGGAGAACCATATCTAGAGGTGTAACCTCAGTGATAGGTATTGAGGATCTTGCCTCAGTTACATGAACATTTTTGGCAACAGGGGTAGTAGATTGCTCAATAGGGGATGCCATCTTAACAATTTGGATTGATTAAAAACTTGGAAAGAAAATGTAAGAGTTAAATATACCTTCTAGGGCACACACATAGGGAACTCAATATATTACTATAATAGTCTGATCATGCACACAAGCGGGAAAAAAACAACTTACTGGTTTTCTCTTCAACTGAAAATGCTAGGAAGCATGCTGGAATGCTGAAATTCACCTTTTTTCTCACTCTATGCTGCTCTAAAATCTCTCTAGATGCAAGGTAAGAAATAATGCCACTGAATTTTCAATTTATTGCAACTCATTAATTCATTTGTGCTAGACAGAGGTAATCGTTGGCACCCATTTTGAATTTCATTCGTCAATCTAGCAGTTGACGATCAGGATTGCTTGTCAGCCTTCCCTAAATAATAACGTGGAATTCTCTTAAAGTTTCTCATGTCAAATTATAATTTCATACTCCATGGAGCCTTATCAGCCATCGCAACTTTCTTTTTGGGATAATATTTTGTTGTAATTTTCCTTTGTTTTACTTATCCTGTGGTGTCAGTAGCCATTCCTTCTATCTTCATTGGATAAGCTTCTATTTTATTTCTTTGAATATCTTATCCCATGTTTATCTTAACCCTTCCTTTCACCTTTTTCCTGCAAGGCCCTTTCTTTTTGTTTTTATCATCCATAGGATAAGCTTTTGAACTAGCCTTTTCTTATCCTGGAGTATCTTTCTTATCCCTGCGGGGATGCGCGGGATAAGACTTTCTCTTATTTTCTCTTCACAATTCTTATCCTGTGATTCAACTTTGAGTTTCACTATTTTTCTCGATCGTTGATTCCTCAAAGGATAAGCCCTTTTACCTTTTTCTTAAGTATTTTGTTATCCTGGGACTCTTTTCTTATCCCCACAAGGATGCATGGAATGAGGAAAGCATTGCATCCTTCATTGTTGACTTATCCCATGTTGCCTTATAATGCTATTCTAGTGGCATGGAAATCTTGTGGGATAAGAATCCATTTATATTTAAGTCAACCCTTATCCCATGACCATTTCACAGTGTTCCTGGTTCATTGTAGGATTAGCTTTTACCACTTGTTTTCTTCAACTGCTCCGTATCCCGTGTTTCTCCTTGCTCACTTTGTAGTTGTCGTGGGATAAGGACTCCTTTGTAATTATTTATTTCTTCTTATCCTGGGGGGTTGAAATTCACATTGAAACCACTTACAAGATAAGGAATAGTGGGCACTTCCTTTTGAAATCTTAGCCCATGCGATCGAGTTATTTGGGGTCAGTACTTAAGTGATCATTTAAAACACGTGGAAAACTTCATGGGTTAAGTGGTCATGCACAAGTCCTTCCTAGGAAATAAAGGACTTAAGACTCGGGTTTTTTTAGCAATACGTAATTCCCCTTTGTCACTTTAGAAATTCATATTCTCTGAATCTCGTTTGGCCATCTCATCTATCTATGTGGGATAATCCTCTATTGTAGATATTCCTTGTTTTATTTATCCCGCGGTGTCATTTACCCCTTCTTCTATCCTTGTTGGATAAACTTTTATGTGTTTTACCTTGAAAGACTTATCTCACGTTGCTCCTAGCCTTCCACCTACAAGCCCTTTTCCTTTATGTTCCTACTGTATGTGGGATAAACCTTTGAAATAGCTTTTTCTTATCTTGTAGTACTCCTTTTATCCCCATAGAAATGCACCGAATAAGATTTCCTTTATTTCCAGCTTATAACTCTTATCTCGTGGCCATCTTTGAACAAGAGGAACACATTGTAGGATATGACTTTCTCTTCTTTCCTTTAACACTCTTATCTTGCAATGCACCTTTCAGTCTTTGTTGATCTTTCATTCACCTTTGTTGTGGATCTCTTCTCCCCGCGGGATAAGCCCTTTAACCATTTTCTTAGTTATTTTCTTATCTTGTGACTCTTTTCTTATCCCTGCGAGAATGTGTGGGATAAGAAAAGCATAGCATACTTCTTTGTTGACTTGTCCCGCATTTCTTTATAATGCTATTATGGTAACTTGGAAATCATGCAAAAAAAGATTTCCCCTTTGTGCCTAAGAAAACCCTTATCCTAAGGGCCTCTCATAGTGCTCCAAGGTCATTGCGGAATGGGCCTCTACTGCTTGTTTCTTTTAGCTGATTCTTATCTTGTGTTGCTTCTTTTCTCACCTTGTAGTTGTCACGAGGTAAGGATTCCTTTGCAATTCTTTCCTTCTTCTTATCCTATGGTGCTAGATCATTGATGCAAATGTGTCGTGGGATAAGATGCACTCTTTGGAAACTATCATTTCTTTATCCTGCGAGGTTGAAAATCACATTGAAACACCCAACAAGATAAGGGTAAGGGGCACTTTCTTTGTAAATATTATCCCACACAACCAAGTCACTTAGGGTCCGCACTTAGGTGATCAATTTTATTTTTTACATATAATTATAATATCCCATTTAATTATAATTAACCATATAATATCCTATTTAATTATGTAATTGAAATATCGCACTTACATATAATTATAATATCCCATTTAATTATAATTAACCATATAATATCCTATTTAATTATGTAATTGAAATATCACACTTACATATAATTATAATATCCCATTGGTCAATTTGAATTTCAAATTACTTTGTAAAGCAAAAGACTTCAAAAAACTTCATTCCTATGAGGAAAAGGAAAAGACTTCGAAAAACTTCATTCCTTTAAGGCAAAACAGGAGAGGATCGGATTCACAGACGATGGTGAGTGAAGAGTTCATTCATGTGAAAGAGAGGACATTCGCTGGTGGAGGAAATTAGTTTACAACTGAGCAATCACTTAGCTTCATCTTATGTGAATTTCAAACATAATCAAAATTATTTGTTTCCCTTTTCAATGATCTTTAGGATTTTTTAGGGACTTGTTCTTGGTATTGCAAGGTTTTTTATGCTTTATGAAGGCTTTGAAGGATGTTCTTTGAATGTTGGGATTGTGTTGAGGTTTTTAATGCTTTGAAGGATTCTCTTTGAATGTTGGGATTGTGTCGAGTACTTATTTTGTATATGGATAGTAAATTGAATGTTAGGGGAAGACATCATATGTGATGTGTGAGGCAACCTGCGCGTCTTGTCACTAGGAACCTTAAGCGTACTGGAAGATTAGAACTCAGACATATATTGCAATTACATAATTTTTTTTATTATTAATAAGTTCTAGCAAAAGGGGATAGATCTATTACATCCCATATGCAGGCTACATAGTAGAAGAAATAGAAAAAAAACTATTCTAAATAACAGAAAATTGCAGCCAACCTTTCACCAATATCCACCACATACACAGCCGAGGCCACACTAAGCCAGTTATCATTTGAGTTTAGGAATCTCCTAAAGGGCCCCAAGTCACAGTTTCTAACACTGACCTAGAATACCTCCCAAGCCTCTTCCATAAAATCCTTCTTCCTTTCTCGCACAACCTTGGCCTCCTGAGAATCCTCATCCTCTAACTCAGACTCTTCCTCAAGTGGATCCAGTTTGTAATGTTATGGATTGAAGTACACACCTAGAACACTAGTCCAGCCATCTAAATCGAAGTCCTGAATAGCACTTGCTACCACTTGCCCATCGACCAATCTTACGAACCTATCAATCATCTGTATGCATGCTTCCTTAGAATCAAGGATGTCAACCATTGGGCACAGAATCGCCTCAAAGATGAAACCATCACACCAGTGTTTGTCCCCACCCAAAATATCCCTGGCTAGATGCTACAACACATCCCAAGTGAGCTCATCACAATCAAAAATTCTCTTGCATTACTATTGAAATGTCTCCTCCACACATAAGCAACTCAACCCAAAGTGATGGACCATTTTCCCTCAGTTCTCCTCCTACATTCATTCCTCGATCTACCTTCCTATTTAACATCAACCTTATGATTTCCTATCCTTATCAAACATTGGGCCTTGTCTAAAAGAAAAAGAAATATGATATCCCATGAAAACCAAATCCATCTTTGGATTTGAAGTGTCCTAATATCTTGCCACCTTCTCCCAATGTCCCTTCATTCATGGTAATCGGAGCCTTATTTTATCTATCATGATTACCTATGTCACTCTGGATCCAAATTTGTGGTTTGGAATCCAGATCAGTACCCTCCCTTAGTCATACCTATCCAATGCCTTCTTTTTTCTAACACCATGAGGCTTCATAGTCATCCACTAGAATTTGTTCCAAATCCTCACCTGGGATTTCCTAAAAAACCTGCTCATCATTTGTCCTTAAATTTATTCCCATGTTTACCATGTAATCTACAGGCATGTTCACCTCCCTAAAAAACATGTCTAACCTCATAGTCAGGAACTTTATTTAGAGCATCCATAATGTCCCTCAAAATCCTCTATATTTTCTAATTTGGTGTGGCACCATTCTTATTAGTGTTGATAAGTATCTATGCATCACCTTCTATTAGTATAGAGTTCAAACTGTTCTCTACACATTGTCTGAGTCCTCTAGCAATATAGTAGCTATAGATGATGATAGACAAAGGTATATACGGGCCTATAAGATTTCTACGAAGCAAGGGTCGGGTGTTGAAACAAACAAAGCCAATATAGACTCAATTATTTGCTTGCTAGACTAAATGAATCAGCTCTACCAAAGCTCTTATGGATCAAACACAACAAATTTGTAAAATAAAATTGTTAGATTTGATTATATAATATCCCATTTATTTATAATTATAATATCCCATATAATATCCCATTTACATATGTCTATGAAATTGAAATATCCCATCTATATTATAAAATGCACATAAGATGAAGTTAAGTGATTCCTCACCTATAAACTGATTTTTGTTAGGACCCGAAGGCAACTGAGAGGGGTGGGGGGGGTGAATCAGTTGTCTATTAATTTTAACCCAAATATAACATAGTCAAACTTGATACATAATACTAGTAAAACAAACTTAATGTCGATTGACAGATTAACAGTTAATATCAATAACAGTGAAACTTAATGCATGAAACAGAAAGAGAAACAACATCCACAACACATAACATAGAGATTTGTACATGGAAACCCTATAAGGGGAAAAACCACGGTGGGAAACCTTACCCACAATCAGATGATACTACTGCAGATAGTATGTGTATGCAAATGGGGTTCTGCACATGCAGAAAGGCCAACTCCCTAGAGCTCACTACTGAATCACAAAATAGGAGTCACACTGACTACAATTGGATGATTAAATCCAATGATAATGTACTGCTCAAAGTAGAATCTCCAATGTTGGATTCAGTACTGGTTAAGCTCTGATAATCACCTTCAAACCCTCCTTGAACCTTCTCTATAGTCTTCTCATATAATCTTCAATATTCACACATACCATGTTATAATACCATTACCTTCTTCTTCTCTGCTCATATCCTTATCATCTCACAATTGAGACCTTACATATATACCAAAACCTAGGACCAAATGTGTAGGTCAGGTAATTAAGAATATTACAATTAAATAAATTACAAATAAGTCAAGATGTGATGCATCATGTCGGCTCAATATAATTACAACAATATCCAATCAATAAATTATCTCCATAATGTGTCATGCTGATCTAGAATAGATAACGTGTGCCAGTCCATAACCTAGACCAATTTTCTGGTAACAATAAATATGTCAACCTGATTAGACCAATAACCACAATACCAAAATCAAGTGTCCAAACCATGTCTTCAACATAACCAAGTGATCTCTAGATGATAACAAGTCATCCTCAGTGTCGTTGAACAATATAACAGTGACTGTGCATAAGACACTAAACTTGTCGGTGAACATAATGTGCTGGTTCAACATAAACAAAGATGTCCAGAAGGATAAGTGTTGACATCAATGACAAAACCAATGCAACACATCCATATTACCAACAAATGCAGTCTTCATTCATCACCATCTCTAACCCTATGAATCTCCTCTCCTATGCATGCCAATGGTCTTCTACTTTACCTTACGGGAATGAAGTTTTTCAAAGTCTTTTGATTTGCAGAGTAATTTGAAATTGAAATTAACCTATGAGATATTATAATTATATGTAAATGGGATATTTGAATTACATAATTAAATGGGATATTAAGTGAGATATTATATGGGTAATTATAATTAAATGGGATATTATAATTATATGTAAAAATGAAAATTGACCTATGGGATATTAAACTTTTCTATATGTAATTAGAGAATTTGTGATCTGAATGAACATTGCCTAGCTATGTTGAATATATTTTTTGCACTATTTGACCAATATAAGAAATGTATGAAAAATGTGGTAACATAGACAAGGCAATGAACTATCAAAAAAAATGCCTTAAAGAAATGTGGTCTCATGGTGATGGAATGCCATTATAGTCAAATTACTATGGATTGTCATGGCATTCCATCACCATGAGAACATATTGCTTTGAGACATTTTTTCAAATAGTTCGTTGTCTTGTCTATGAAAGGTAGTGAACCATTTGATTGACTTACATATAAGATGTGAGCTAACATAAGATAAATGAATTAGATATGTAGGAACTGTTAGTCCCGACCGATGTTGAGAGGGGAGGGGTGAATCTGTTAGGATAACCGGTGAACAACTGAGAGGGGCGGGGGGGGGGGGGGGGTAAATCATTTGTTAGCATATTATATCCATTAATCTACTTTACAACCTTAAACTGGAGCACATAAACATTAAATACCGATATAGCATAAACAAATACCGGTAGAAACAGATGCCGATAAACAATGTAACTCAACAAAGAAATAGATAATCAATGCAATGCAACCGTACCACATAACACCATGATTTTAACATGGAAAACCCAGTAAAGGGAAAAACCACGGTGGGAAGCCTACCCACAGTCAGATGATACTTTTGTAGAAAGTATGTGATATAATGAGGGGTTTGCACATGCAGGAAGGCACACTGCGTAGAGCGCACTACTCATTACAAAAGAGTCTCATTGACTACAGAGAAGTTAAAACCACCTCAAGATAATTGGACAACAATCCAGTAGAGTGAATTGCCAGAGATAGCATCTACCATGCCTAATTAGGTCGGCCACCTAAAAGATATTACAATGAGATTTTACAATAAGATATTACAAACTCTAAGGCCTAAACCAATTAGGTCAGCCACCTAAAAGATATTAAAATAAGATCATTACATACATCCATATTACAATGATATCCCATGTTGGCTTTAGATCAAAACAATATTAACAAATTTATAAATCATTCCGGTAATGTGTAGAGGACATGTTAAGATGATACTGGTCCATAACCTAGATAGGCACCAGACCTATTCTGGGTCCACCACACCAAATCAATTTCTCCACTTGGTTGAAGCATAATCAAAGATCATCTTCTGCATCCTAGAAACCACACCAACACCACTTATGCATCATGTCAAAGATTCTCAACAAAAGCTCTACCAGTAAAACCTTAAACCTATGTTGGTAAGGGTTTACTAGAGTGTATGATAACATCCGAACACCAAGTCAACACCATCTGACCAAGACATACTCTAAAATCATATAACACATATAACCAAACATATTCCATTGATCCAAACATGCTGGAAGTGTCCAATAGATAGTCTCTATTGTCAGTAACACTAGATCTTCTATCGGTAACCAAAACCTATTTGTCGGTAACCAACCATAATAGCTAGCGTTGACATCAATGACAAAACATCAATGCAAAACATAATCAATCCTTCCATATTGCCAACAATCTCCCCCTTTGGCATTGATGGCAACACTAGTTGTGGAAAACATCTAAGTACCAAGAAATGCCAAACAAGTCTCCCCCTTTGAATGATATCTCTATATAGCTCTGAAAAAAACTCTTTAAGTTTTCTTTTTCACATCAATATCTCTCCCCCTTTGACATCAATGCCAGAGATATGACATAGATATCAAAATTCTATGAATCTCAAAGCTGACTACTCCCCCTGAGTAGTAGCACCATTACATCAATCCAAAGAAAAGGATAAAGTTGTTGATCCATACCAGAATGATGCATTGCATAACCAACTAAGTCTCTGCTACAAGGGTAGATACCCCTAACCCATCTCTCAAATATTCAAATGATTCTTTAGATAATGGTTTAGTGAATATATCTGGAATCTTCTCTTTAGTGTTCACATAAACCAATTTGACTTCCTTTTCTTCTACCTTGTCCTTCAGAAAGTTATACTTTATTGATATGTGCTTAGTCTTAGAGTGAAATACCAGATTCTTAGACATGTCAATAGATGCAGAGTTATCACAGTAGATAACTGTCAGTTCACTACAATTTACCCTGATATCCTTCAACAATTTCTTCATCCACAAGACTTGTGTACAATTAGTTGTTGCTACAACATATTCAGCTTCTGCAGTAGATAGAGAAATGAATGATTGTTTTTTGTTGATCCGTGAAACTAGTTTCTTTCCAATAAAGAAAGCTCCACCAAAAGTGCTCTTCTAGTCATTAGTATCTCTTGCCCAATCTAAATCTATATATGCACATAAAGTGAAGTTATCATCTATAGAATACCATTAACCATATTCAGTTGTGCCTTGCAAATACCAGAATATCCTCTTTACTGCACATTCATGATTTTCTTTAGGATTGCTTTGATATCTTGAAACAATACTCACTACATTCATAATATCTGGTCTAGTTTGAGTTAGATATAACAAGCCACCAATCATAAACTTATACATTGTTGAATTTACTGATAGTTCCAATACTAAATGTAAGTACAGATCCAATAGCCAACAAGATAAGGGGGGGGTGAATCATACAAACTTAATCTTCCATAAAAACATCAGATTTAACCTCGGTAACATATACTTTAGTAATATAACCAAAACTGTTAAACATGCAAACTCAAAAGCATATAAACATCATAAACCTCATAACACCAGATTTAATGTGGAAACTCAAATAGGGAAAAACCATTGTGGGATTTCGGACCCACTAAGAAATGTACTCTTCTAGAGTATGCTCAGTTAAAAGCAAATCCTGTTAAAGATTACAAACACATTGCTAGATGTGACCCGGTTAAGGGATTTCCCTCAAATCTGTTAGGATCTTCACCTTGTTAGAAGTGACCTTGTTAAAGGATTTCAAACACTCAATCAGAATGTCACCTTGCTAGAGGGTTTTACAAATAAGACTGTTAAGTCCACTCAGTTAAGAGATTTTCTATTACTTTCACAAAATAACAGTAATAAAATCTATCTGCAACTTCACATCTAAAATGCTAAAGCATATTTTTATTTGTTCAATACAATCTAGACATAGAACTAATCTTGTCCATCTATTGGGCTTCTATACTCTGTTATTCAAATAGGTATTCAAGCTTCTGTGCTCGGTAATCACTATGTAGCATCCCTGTGCATACACTTGCCCGCATACAATGTTTATCAATAGTTCCCTATTTATAAACAATTAGCTAACCACTTAATCTCCTTGATCACATTTCCCATGATCAATCATAGCCATCAGATCTTCAATCTTGCCCAGGTTCAATGCATCTTTTGATTTGAAAATGTTCTACCCCACCTAGGAACTTGAATATATTTCTTGGAACTTGTGCTAGGGTATTGCAGTTCAATCTGCGCTGTAGATCTTCATGTCGACTTTCCTTTGCCATAGATTCATTAACAAACTATATTTACAACATACCAATCATTTAATCAGTTTCAGCCTAATCAACTTCCTTCATTAAATAACACATGTAACCATTTAATGCATTCTGTTATAGCTCAGTTACAACTCGGTAATACTAAACTTCACTCGGTAGACATTCTGCCTTCATTAACTGATAGCGATAACCTTAGGGTTTACTGACTAGGTTCTTTGCTTGATAACATAGTATTGTATTAACCTTACAACTTACAACATATGTATGATGTTAAAGAAATCTAAACATCATGATCTCATCATTGTCTGACTCGATAATAGTTTCCCATTGAATACCTTATTCATCCTCTTATTCATCATAATCTTTCCTGTGTCTTTTACTGACATCTTTATATTCTTCAAATCATACTTCTCAAGATATGGCAACATCATACTAAATTAGAAAATCAATTTCTTGACATCAATGACAAAATAATAATATTAAGACAGTAAACATCCTTAATTAGTTATATCCATAATCATCAACAACCTTCTCAATATCCTTATTGAAATGTCAACAATCTTTCATTATCTGTTATAATGTTATATTGCCAACAATCTCCCCCTTTGGCATTGATGGCAAAACCAATTGATTTGACCTTAAAAGATTTGGATTGCTGCGATTCTGAAATGCTGAAATGCTCTCCCCCATACATTAGACTTCTCCTCCTTTCTCAGTCTTCTTTCCAAACTTTAGTCTTCTCCCCCTTTTTATTAGTCTTCTCCCCCTTTGACAACAATGCCAAAAAGTAAAGAACTAAAACATAATTTCTTCCTCTATGAAGTGATTTCCTGCTATCGTGTATCAATTCAGTCTCGGTCAGAGCATTTTGTCTTCAATTCTTGTTCCCTGTATTATTTCTTGTACACCTTTAGAAAAAATCCTAAAGTGTGTAAATCAACATCAACTCCTGAAAGATATTCGATAGAGTCATCAGATTGATGCTTTCACTGAACTCGGTCAGTGAGTAGAAGATAGGGGTAGGAACCCTAACTTACTTCTGAGATATTCAAAAGTGTCCCTTGGGAGTGGCTTGGTGAAGATATCTGCTATTTGTTCCTTTGTGCTAACATACTCCAACACCACTTTCTTCTCTTGAGCTTCTTCTCTAAGATAATGATATTTGATAGAGATGTTCTTTGTCTTAGAGTGCATAACAGGATTCTTTGAAATGTTAATGGCACTAGTATTGTCACAGAATATAGTTATTGGCTCGGTAACCTTCTCATTTATACCTTCCAATAGTTGTTTGATCCATGCTATGCTGGTATAATTCAATGTTGTAGCAATGTATTCAGCTTCTGCTGTTGACTGTGAAACACATCCTTGTTTCTTGCTAAGCCAACTCACTAGTCTTTCTCCTAAAAAGAAAGCTCCTCTACTTGTGCTTTTCCTGTCATCAATGTTGCCTACCCAATCAGCATCAGTATAAACTTTTAAATCAAAATCATTTCCTTTCTAATATGCTAAGCCATAATCCTTGGTGCCTTTCAAGTATCTGAAAATTCTCTTGATTGTTGTCATGTGAGTTTCCTTAGGATCTACAAATAATCTTGCAACTATACCTACTGCATGTGCTATATTTGGCCTGCTATGAACAACATATTGTAGCTTTCCAATCATGGATCGGTAAAGTGTCTCATCAACAGATGCAGATTCATCATTCTTTGATAGTTTATAGCTGGTAGTCATAGGAGTACTTACTGGTTTTGAATCCTCCATTCCAAATTTCTTTAAGATTTCCTTTATGTACTTGGATTGAGTAATGAAAATCTCATTTTCCATTTGCAGTATCTGTAAACCTATAAAATACTTTATCTCACCAATTAATGACATCTCAAGTTCTTTGCTCATTTCATTTCCAAAGTTCTTGCATAAAGAGTCATTTCCATAAAATATAATATCATCAACAAATATGGCTGAGATCAATATTCCATTTTCATTATTCTTCATGTACATATTGTTGTTTTCACTTGTTCTTATAAAACCAATCTTGATTAAATAAGAGTGCAATCTTTCATACCATGCTCTAGGTGCTTGTTTCAAACCATATAAAGCTTTGTTCAATTTACATACCTGATCTTTATTATTGTCTTCAACAAATCCTTCAAGTTGTTCAGTAAAAACTTCTTCTTCTAATATACCATTCAAAAATGTAGATTTGACATCCATTTGATATACCTTGAAATTCTTGTAAGCAGCATATGTCAACAATGTTCTTACTCCTTCAAGTCTTGCCACAGGTGCAAAAGTCTCACCATAATCAATTCCTTCTTCTTGGGCATAACCTTTGCAAACTAGTCTTGCTTTATTTCGAATGACCTCACCTTTTTCATTCAACTTGTTTCTGAAGATCCACTTTGTACCGATTACATTTTTGTCCTTCAGTCTTGGGACCGGTGTCCATGTGTCATTCTTCTTGATTTGATCAATCTCTTATGTCATAGCATTTATCCAATCTTCATTGTTAAATGCCTCTTTCAGTATTCTCGGTTCAAATTCAGATATCAGACATGTGTTCTATCTCAGTTTGTTCCTTGTCATCACTGGATCATTCTTATCTCCTATAATCTGACTTGATGCATGATGTCTTCTAACATACTTGGCTAATACAGGATCGGTAGGCTCTGTATGATCTTCTTCATCACTCGGTAACTGGATATTCTCTTCATTTTCTTCTGTAGTTTTCTTGGTAGGACTTGTCGGTTGAACATAGACAAATTCATCATAATCTTCTGGTTCTTTGGAGTTTCCTTCATCATTTCTTTCTGCAAATTCATCAATTTTCACATTTTCACTTTCTATTATTTTGTTAGATGATTTGATCAGACATTTAAATGCTTTACTTCTAGAAGAATAACCAAGAAATGTTCCTTCTTCACTTTTCTAATCAAACTTTCCATTTCTATCATCGTTGTGTACATAGCATCTACTTCCAAAGATCTTAAAATAACTTACATTAGGTTTCTTGTCATACCAAATTTCATATGGTGTCTTCAAAGTTCCTTTCTTCAGTTGTACTTGGTTCAGGGTGTAAACTGCTGTGCTTATTGCTTCTCTCCAGAATGTTTTTGGCACTTTCTTTTCAATCATTAGGGTTCTGGCACAATCTACAATAGATCTATTTCTTCTCTCAGCAATTCCATTTTTTTGTGGAGTTCTTGGTGCAGAGACTTGTCTTTTAATACCATGATCATTGCAGAATAAGTTGAACTCATTAGATGTGAACTCTATTCCTCTATTTGATCTAAGACATTTCAGTTGTCTTCCTATTTCATTTTCAACTCTTGCCTTGTACCATTTAAACATTTGAAAAGCTTCTGATTTTTCTTTTAAAAACATTACTGACATCATCCTTGAGTAATCATCCACAAATAATATGAAATATTTATCACCATAATAACTTTGAACTTTCATAGGACCACAAAGATCAGTGTGCACAAGATCTAAAATTCCCTTAGAAGTGTAGGACTTACTTGTAAAGCTTGATCTTGTCATTTTACCCATCTGGCATCCTCGACACATAGCATTTTCAGGCTTTTCCAAACTCGGTAGACCTCTTACTCGGTGCTTTTTGCTTATTTTGATCAAATTATCAAAATTTACATGACAAAACCTTTTATGCCATAACCAGGTATCATCTATCTTTGCATACAGACACTTGTTCCGAGTTGAGTCAAGGTGAAATGTGTTACCTTTTGTTTGTGTCCTGGTAGCAGCTAACTTTCCATGCTTGTCATGAACTTTGACAATTCCTTTCTAAGATTCTATTCAGTATCCTGTATTGTTTAGCTGTGTTACACTCAACAAATTGTATTTCAAACCTTCAACCCAATAAACATCATTGCATCTTGCATTGTCAAGAAGTGTTATAGATCCTTAACCTTTTACCAAACATGGTGCATCATTACCAAATCTTACATAGCCTCCATCATAGTCTTCTAACATAACAAACTTGTGTTTATCTCCTGTCATGTGATGTGAGCATCCACTATCTATGATCCAAGAATCATTAGTATTTATGTGAGATATTAGGGATTTTTCTTCATACCTTTCTTCATCTGATCCATCTTTGATAGCCACATAAGCTACTTCCTCTATATCAGTTTCATCTAATTTATCATCATTGGATTCCTCATCGGCTATTAAGTATGACTTTCTTTCTCTTCTTCTGAAGTCTTGGTGTCCTCTGTAATGATTACCTTTCTATCTATCATCTCAGTAATCTCTCTTTTCAGTAGAATCTTTGTCAGGATAGTTAGAAGCCATATGTCCTATCTTATCACAATTGAAACATTTCAAAGGTAGTTTTCCTTTATACTTACCTGTGCCTCTTGGTAACCTTCTGGCTAATAGTGCTTCAAACTCTTCTTGCTTTTTGATTTCCTCATATAGTTTGTGTACTTCTTCCATGTTCTTGCGAAATCTTTCCCTGGCTCCACTGTGATCCCCTTTAGTGTACTTACTCATTCTATCATTGTAATCATCAGATTCACCAATATGAAAAGAACTAAATGCAGATTCAACTTTATTTATCGATGACCCACTATTATCAAAGTTACTTAACTCAAATGCATGTAGCTTACCAATAGTAGCATCTAAAGAAACTGGCATATTGGGTACAAACCTTAATTCATTGATTGTAGAGACTCAGATTGCATAAGTTGGTAGAAGAGTTTTTAATAACTTACTTTTTATATCCTTTTCTTCAATAGTTCCACCTACTCCTTTGATTTGATTGACAATCTCCTTTAGTCTTGTACTATATTGGGTTATGTTCTCACCTTCATTCATCCTCATAGATTCAAGTTGTCCTCTTAGACTATCCACTTTTGCTCTTTGAACATGTTCATCTCCACCATACATAGATATGAGCTTGTCCCACATTGCCTTTGCATCATTGGAGCCTTCTAGATCATTAAACTCTAAATCGGTCAATGCAGATATTATTTCAATCATTGCTTGAATATGTTCTTGCTTTACCTTTATCTCTTCCATTGTCAATGGATAGGTGTTTGGTGTGATGAAATCATTCTCCAGATAATATACAACATATTCTCCAACTCCTGATAGGTGCAGCTTCATCCTTTTCTACCATGTAGAGAAACTTGACTTGTTCAGCTTTGGTGCATCCCTCTTATACATCTTTAGATCTTTGCCTCAAGTACCTTTAAACTTTTCTTCTAGAGTCCAAAGCTCGGATACCAATTGATAGTTCTAATACTTAATATTAAGTACAAATGCCAAGCTAATAAGATGAGAGGGGGGGTGAATCATACAAACTTAATCTTCCATAAAAACAATAGATTCAACCTCGGTATCATATACTTCAGTAATATAACCAAAACCACTAAACATGCAAACTTAAAAGCATATAAACATCATAACACTCATAGCACCAGATTTAACGTGGAAACCCAAATAGGGAAAAACCACTATGGGATTTCGGACCCACTAAGAAATATACTCTTCTAGAGTATGCTCGGTTAAAAGAAAATCCTGTTAAAGATTACAAACACATTGCTAGATGTGACCTGGTTAAGGGGTTTCCCTCAAACCTATTAGGATCTTCACCTTGTTAAAGCATTTCAAACACTCAATCAAAATGTCACCTTGCTAGAGGGTTTTACAAATAAGACTGTTAAGTCCACTTGGTTAAGAGATTTTCTGTCACTTTACAAAATAACAGTAATAAAAATCTATCTGCAACTTTAGATCTAAAATGCTAAAGTAGATTCTAATTTTCTCAATACAATAGGACTTATCTTGTCCATCTGCTAGGCTCTATACTCCATTATTCAAAATAGGTCTTCAAGCTTCTATGCTCGGTAATCACTATGTAGCATCCCTGTGCATACATTTGCCCACATGCATTGTTTATCCATAGTTCCTTATTTATAAACAATTTGCTGACTGCTTAATCTCCTTGATCACATTTCACATGATCAATCATAGCCATCAGATCTTCAAACTTTGACTAGGTTCAATGTATCCTTTGATCTGAAAAACATTTTACCCCACCTTGGAACTTGCATACATTTCTTGGAACTTGTGCTAGGGTATTGTGGTTCAATCTGAGCTATAGATCTTCCTGCCAATTTTCCTTTGCCATAGATTCTTAACAAACTTCATGCATGACATACCAATCATTTAATCATAGCTAGCTCATCAGCTTCCTTCATTAAATAATGCTTTTATTAATTCAATGCATTCTGTTACTACTCGGTTGCAACTCGGTAAATACTAAACTTCACTTGGTAGACATTCTACCTTTATTAACCGATAGCAATAACCTTAGGGTTTACTGACTAGGTTCCTTAGGGTTTACCGACTAGGTTCCTTAGGGTTTACTGACTAGGTTCTTTGCTCGGTAACATAGTATAGTATTAACCTTACAATTAATAACATATGTAGGATATCAAAACAATCTACACATCATGATCTCATCATTGTCTAACTCGATAATAGTTGCCCATTGAATAACTTATTTCTCCCCTTATTCATCACATTCTTTCTGTGTCTTTTACCGACATCTTTATACTCATCAAATCATACTTTTTAAGATATGGCAACATCATACTGAATTAGAAAATCAATTTCTTGACATAAATGACAAAATAATAATATTAAGACAGTAAACATCGTTAATCAGTTATATCCATAATCATCAACAACCTTCTCAATATCCTTATTGAAATACCAACAATCTCTCTTTGTCTGTTATAATGCCAACAGTTTGACTCTGTTATCCAAAGATAGGTACTAATTGCATTTTCACACTCAGAATCATTCTTATTTCATCTTTTATATTCTTATTTCACCTTTTATATTCCTGCAATAGGATTAGTATTAGCATAGGGAAACAATCTCAATGTATGCATGAATGATATAAATTGGGGTTAAAGACATAACCAAGAGTTTATCCACATTTCCTTGGTATATTTTCATTGAGAAAACCTTCTTTAATGTACAATGTCTAAGTTTACAGTTGTTATAGATCATTAGGACATTGTAAGGGAGACCCAACTAGGTTTTGCAGAGCCTAAAGTGTAGAAGATCTCAGTCTTTGACTAAATCTTTATCTTTGGCCAAGTCCTATTCTAGGTTCGTTGACAAGTTAGTGGATCTCTTTAGAACTTATAATCTGTTAATTTGGGAACCAATAGAATAGACAAAAACCCTTATACAAGGATATCCAACACCCATGTCTGACCATTTTAAATTGAATATTTAGGAAACAGATTTACATTACCTTCTAAGTACATTCTTGCCCCTTTTTCTCAATCATAAACACATTTGACTACATAACATAGCACTTTAGTCTAACACTTTCAGCTCCAATTTTTAGATCTAGGTTCCTCTCTACATCCCTTTTCATATCTAAGTTACTATGTTTGTTATCTATTCTATAATTTACTATAATTTTTGAAAACCTACATTTTTCCATAATTAAACCCTATGTTACATATCAATCTAAAAACCATTATAGCAAAGGAATAGAATCCAAGTGTTCAACTCTTCTATCAAGATTTTAGCTAACCCTATTCATGTTCCAATGCTATACTATATAATTTTTAGATCTTAGTTTGCATTCACAAGCCTAAAATTTTATTTTCATACATATCAATAAGTTAATTTATATTATAACTATTTTCCTAATGTGTATGTGTTATTACCATTTTTACCCAAGATTCATGAATAGATTGTGTTACAATGAGTCTTCTATCCATGCATGCATCACATGGAACAAAATTGTTTGGTGAAAATTTAATTATATTGTTAGCTATCTCACCCAATTAACTTCTATGAAGGACATACTATTATATATAGGTGTATTATACTTGATTGTCTTTCTTCATATAAAAGTTCCTCTTTACATGCCAAACATTAAAAAAAAGAGTGTTTAATGTAATATAAATAATTTTCATGTTTACATTTTTTATTCTAAATTGTTACAAGCAACACTTATAGGTAAAGCATTATGGGCTACATTCCAAATAGTTGTGACCTTAGTGATATTTTTTCACCAATAGGGACCCAAACTATACAATAGATAGATTTTAAAAATATGTTAACAAACATTCAAAATGCATCTATAATATTAGTAGGATAGTGACCTCTCATGAGACAAGCAAATATTTTGATAAATGTTTAGGAACATGTTATTTAATGCATCTAAGGATTTATGCACAACAATTAATACGGTCATGCCCCATTTTAAGATAATGTTAATGTTGTTAAGCATACCAATTATGCTTAATGTATCTACATATAATATTTTCACAAGAATGATGATAATCATATAAACAATAAAGTATTATTTTATTTACCTGATGCATAATATTGACATGTCATTTTGGGTAGATGCTATCTCGGTTAATGCAACACTTAATACTACAAAGGCTATAGTATATTTTGAAGTTACCAGATTACCTAATTTATCATTTCATATAATCATTGAGTTTGATAACTCCTTATGTGTCTCATGTGATACAAATAATCTAAATTTTATCCATGTTTTAACAATGCAATTTCCTTATAAAATGACTAATTAAAAAATAAGATGCTCTAAATAAATCATCAATGTGATAACTAAATACTTCTAAATATAAAAATTATGATAAAATTATAAGGAACTAAGAGGGGGGTGAATCAATGCAAACAAAAACCTTAAGGATTTGATTACACCTCTTAACAACTTTAAAATCAATAGGCATGCAAAGAAAATAATCACATAAGAAAACACTACATAAAACATGCCAACCATAACACAATTATTTATATGTGGAAACCCAAAAAGGGAAAACCACGGTGGGAGTTAGTACCTACAAGATTCACTATCTACAAAATAGAAATCTCTGACCGGTTAAGGTCTTATAAATATGCCCTGTTAGGAGCAGACCTTGTTAGGAGTCACCAGATGAAGGGATTTTCTATGATGAGCCCTGTTAGGAGATTTACCCTAGTGTTAGGAGCAACCTCGCAAGAGGATTTAAACTCATATGTTGAGCTACCCTATTAGGGGATTTACATATTAAGGCCTGTGAGGACCTACCCGGTTAAGGGATTCTGTTATTGTAATTGTTATGATAACAACTATTCAATTATCTTCATATAACACTTCTGTGTCTGATAAGATCCGCTTCAGTTCTTCCAAAAATTGAACAACACATCAATATAGAGCTTCACTAAACACCACAAAATCAAAATATCAATATTCACCTTCAATCTCATACATCATCTCACAACTCATCACACTTTTTATAGACATCAACTTAGTCGGCTCATAACCTTGGAACAATTTCCTAGGTTCAATGAATCTAGAAAAACTAACATTGTAGTACCCTTCCTCATTTGAACTTATTAGAGTCATATTTTATTATTGTTTAGTTTCAGTGGATACATTATCAAGATATGTTATAGAGATTTGTATGACATTATGCTTTATCTGGAGAGGAGATGTATAATTTATTTGCAATATTTCAATATTTGTGATTTATGACATTTTATGGATTATTGCTATGTACTGACATTTTACTTTATCTATGCAATGTGTAATTATATGTTGTGTGTTTGCGAGTGTATTGGATGCAAGGGGACGATTTTCCTTCACTCATTTAGGTGAGACAGGGAACGTTGCGATTCTCCTTCATCGGTGTGTATGTCGTGTTTTCTATATTGTATATATATGCATGTGTGGTTCGGTGATGCAGATTATTGCAGGTACAAGTATCAGGTAGGTACAAGGTATCGTCTCCACCTGGCTTCACAGGTCTGAGCATGCCTTATATTTTCCGATGGAAGTGGAGGAGATAGTAGTTGACCCTATTTTACTCAGTTACACTCATGTGAGTGTCATCAGTTGGTCGTCTTGTCAGTTTGTTCGGCCTTCGTATTTTGTCGTTTGATCTTTTTATGGGTAATTGCTTGAGATTTGTTCAATTTGAATGTTTTAGTGGATTTAATTAATTAATTAATTAAGTTTATGGAATTATCTCATAGTTGAATTGTTTATGCATTGAGATTATAAATTGAGTTAATTAAAATAAATAATTAAATTAAATTAAGCTGCATGGTATTAGAAATATATTTTTATTTAAATAGAAAAATAAATTAGATTAATTGTATTTATTATTTTCTAAAGTTATAATTAAATAAATGAATAAAAGGATTAATTAGAATTAAAATATTGTTTTAATTCTTTATTTAGAAAATTAATTAATGTGCATGAGAAAAGAAAAGAAAGAATAATGTTTTTTTTTTATTATTGCATGTTAGCTTATCTTTTGTGATAATTTTAGAAAATAAAATAAAATTACTTTTATTCTAAATTTAGGTTTTTGAGAAAAAGTTGTTGAACCTAGAATTTTAGTTTAAATAGGGGAATAGGTCTTTATTTTAGATACACAGGAAACATAGGTCAAGGATTTAGGTGAAGAGAAATTTATTTGGAAGCTTGTTGAAGGATTAGTTCTCTTCTACAAATTTTCTTCTAGGAGAGCTATACCAGGTTGGGTGGCTTCTTTTGATTGTTTGTTTTAAAGAAAATATTTTATTTCTTTTATCTTTCTGAATTATGTGTGTGTTAAGATGTTTGACAAATTGAAAATCCTGTCTGATTATTTCTTGTTCTTGGCTAAAGTCCATTCGTGAAGTTAATTTCTAGTTTATGGAAATAAGTTATTTCTTGGGTGTTTGTAGATAAAATTTTAAGAAAATTGGAAAAAGTTATTATGGCAAATTTTGCCAAGATTTTTATTGTGCATAGAAATTGCAGGATTTGGGAGGAATGAGATTTACTAGAGAAACCATTTCCTCTTGTTTGATTTTTGTTTCGATATTTGGCTATGGCAGTCCTTTTTAATATTTGTGTATCTCTGTGATATAATTAGTAATTATAGAAATAAATTAAATCATTAATTCAATTTATTGTATTGTTAGAAGTTAAGGGAAATTATTTTATTATATTATTTTGGAGAAATTATGTAATAAATAATTTCCTTGGAAATAAATTGGTTTGGAAATTAATTCTATTTAAAAAAAATTAATTAAAAATAAAAAAATTATTTAATTGAAAATAATAATAATAACAATAATAATAATAATATATTATATATATGTGTGTGTGAGTGTGTGTGTGTGTGTGTGTGTGTGTGTGTGTGTGTGTGTGTGTGTGTATTGTATTTTATGTGGTTTTAATTATGTTATTTTGGAAATGAAAGATATTTCAAATTAAATCATCTTTTTATTATATAATTTAATATGATATAATTATATAATATTATATTCATAGAATATATATATTTATGTAATTATATTATTTTATTTTTTAATTTGGAATTTAATTTAGATTATTGATACAATCTAATCGGGTTTATTTGTAAAGTAATCATGAACATACATTTAGGGGGTTAGTTTTTTTGTGATTGATTTAACCTTATTTGGTAAATGACAAAATTGATTCCTTTGTATTAATATAGTTGTATTTTCTTATTGTCTGCAAAATCTTTAATTGCAAGTAATTCATGCTTTGGCTGTTTTAAGAAAAGATTGCTTGTATTAGGATCTTGTGTAAATGGTGTTTTCAGTCAAGCTTAAATTTAATTGGTATTCTAGTTGAATTGTCATTGTGTCCTATGTTATTATTTCTCCTAGACAGGTGTTGTTGTATAACCTTTTTGATATGAGCCATTGTGTGTTTTTGTCCAAATGGTCAATCTTGGGTTAGTATTTGTGTATCCTTCACTTGTGCTTGTCAAGATTATTTATGGTTGTCTGTTTCACCATAGAGTTATTGTAGAGAGAGACATTTCCTGTTAGTGTCCTATGAGAGAGAGTGGCTTTCGAGTGGGGGGCGTGCCCAGAGTGGATGACAGGATAACCCATTGAAAGTTGGTTAAAAAGTGATAACATAATAATATATTGGGTGGGAGTGAGATAAATATTAATTAAGATAAGTGTACCTCGTGCATAGGTGAGTGCTTGTACAGGGCTCATAATGTTATGAGAAGGCCAGGAATGACAAAATTACCACCTTGTCTTCATGAAAGGATTGGTAGGGTCCACATGAGACTTAGTTGGAACTGGAGGCTCGGGAGAGGTTACCAGGAGAAACCCAAGGATGGGGGTTGAGACCTATGGAGGCTGTACCATGGTAACCATCAAGCTATGCGATGACACTCTCTTCTTAGAGTCACTTGTGTTTTGTGAGTTGAGTCACATGGATGTTTGCAGAGTCTTGTAGTCCTTTTGTACTTATCTTACTTTGCTTGCTTGAGGGTTTTCTACTATCTCCTAGCATGGTGGGGTGGTTCCATTTTAGGATCACATGGTCGAGTGGTAGTGCCACTTCCCATCGGATGTTTTGGATTGTATCTTTAGGCAAGGAAAGGCTTTGTTGGTGTTTCTTGGTTTGTGGTTTATGTACCAGCTCTTGTTCAAGATCATTGTTCAGTTGAGACCTTGGGGTCATTGTATCAGACTTTTATGTAACCTTGATATTGTATCTTTGTAACCAGTGGTATTATTGGAAGCCATGTATTTATGGATATTGTAATATTATTATGTCAGTGAAATGAATGTTATTGTTTTGATCTTATGTTTAAATGGTTTATGGAAATTGGGTACATTGGAATACTTTTATTTCTTTATTATGAAATTTGGATTTATGTGTAGTTTTAAACTTAAGTTTTCAATTTATCTAATTAAATGGATTAACTATGGTGTTAATATAATCTATGAAATTAATCTTCATTGGTTACCCTTAGGAAAACATATGGTAGACTTCTGTTATGTTGTTAAACGTGCAATGGTTTTAGTTAGTGCACTTAGTCTTTAATAAAAAATAAAAAAAATTATTTCACCCTTTAGTTGCCTAGTTGTGTTGATTTCCTTTAGGGTTCCTGGTGAGGCATTACACATTACACATTGAACTTATGTCGGCCATCAACATAACAAACCAAAAATAAAACAAAATTGTATCGATTTACTGATCTTAGTGACTTTATCACTACCGGTTAAGTGTTCTTCCAGATAGCCTTCTCTGTACATCAAATCTTGATCATCTTGTTGAATCTTCTAATGCAGTTATGAATATAGCACCAAATACTTGTCTCCATCACTCCTATAAAAATACATCATCCAACTATTCATCAATCACCTGTACGGGTTGCTTGAATGCAACTTTGTTCCTGTTAACCGATTGAGGACCTATTTGTTGTTTCACTATTAAATTGTCTTCTCTACCAATTGGCTTACAAGGCATATGTGACTATAAAGAATAGTTTCCATCAATGACAACATAAAACAAGTCACCAATCAACTCTTTACACTAAAACATCATCATCAAGCCAACAATCTCCCCCTTTAGCATTGATGGCAACACTTAGGAAATTTTTTGTCTAAGTGTGCAATACAAATATTGACTCTATTCACGACACATACTCCCCCTTATAAATTACATGCTAATACAAAAATTTAAACCATTACAAGACTCATAATTTACTCCCCATTAAAACAAAATTTTAAGAGACTCTTTTCAACAACTACTCCCCTTTGACAACAATGACAAAGGAAAGTAAATACACGAAAATATAAATACAATTACATAAAAATTGCACCAAAATTGCATAGCATATATAGATATAAGAGCTCAAAATGTTTTTACAATGCACTTTTAGAAAAGCATTACTGAAATGAGATTTCAACTCCTTCAGATTGTAATGCCCCGCCAGGAAACCCCTAAGGGTTTAAGTTAAAAACACTCAATTAGAGTGCAAAATTTTATTTTTTAATAATAATTAAGAGCGTTAATACAAAGTTACAACATTAAGATAGTTTGAAGTTAACTCAGTTCATAATTAGACACGACATTGATATACATTGGAGTTATCTGTCAACTTAGACATCACAGGGGAAGGCCCAAACAATCCTAAGGAGTTTCCTAACGTGATTACATAACCTTACACCTAATTCAACTTGCGTCATTAGATCCACTAAACTGGATAACTTAATTACGAGGTAAAGCATAGATCTTGATTACGTATGAGTTCAATGGTTCGACATCTTATATTTTTTTTAGGAAGCGTTCAATTGCTTTGGTTAGTGAGGAGGCCATCGAGAGGTTATCTACTCAAGCACTTTGATTCATAATTTCATTAGGAGGTCTCCAAATAGGTTCAAGCATTTTAAATATAACAAAGTTCATTCATTAGAGTTTTAAAATAACCATCCACGCTTGACATCATCCTTAAATGCTATAATTATGCTAAATGAGATTCATTCGTTTAGGGTTAAACTACGATTAATACAGCGAGGATTCCTTCATTTGATCTTAAAATATTCACCCACATGTGATATCTCTTTTAAAATATTAAACAGTATGATTAATAAGATAAATTCGTTTCTTAAGGACTAAACTTCCATGAGTAGAGTGAGGTCTCTTCCTTTGTTTTCATACATAACCAACTAATGAGTTGAATTTCTTTTATGAAAGGTATAATGTGAGTAGCCATGGGATTCATTTGAAGTTTTAATAATTGCAAATAAATGGATTAACTTCATTAAGAAGGATATGCATTAGGACAACGGAAAACATCCTTTAAATTAAAGTATCGTTAACTAGATGACATTGATCATTTCAAGATTAGAGTAATAAGATCTTAATGACGTTCTTCTATTAAGATTAAAATACAATTATCTTATTTCATATCTCTTTTTTTTGTTTGATGAAATTAATAAGATGGAGATGCTCTTACTAAGATTTTACGTTTTAACAACAAATCAATTATTTCCCATCTTAGATCAACTTTAGCAATCATGAGGGATTCCTTTTATAAAGATTAGAATAAGGGTGTCTAATTGAGTTCGCCCAATTATAAAATAAATCTGGTGAGGATTATTGTTAGGATTAAAACATGAAAATAACTTATCAAATTCGTTCAATGCAATGAAACATAATTGACATGGCGTGATTCATTTTCTAAGATAGAAGATAGTTATGCATATGGTGTTCATCTTCTAGATCTCAATCTACGAGTTTGTGACATAAACTTTAACTTTGTTTCCTTTTTGCATTTATTCCATTTATATACTTAATATCAAGTTAATCCAATAAAGTATTCCAGCAAGATTCTTTCCACTATTACAATTTAATTTAACATTATCAAATTTCTTTGCCGTATTCATAATGCACAACGATTTATGAACTTAAACAACTACATTTAACCGAATGAATAATGTTATGCACTTAAATTTGAATTCATTAAATTTTCACCATACACTTATGCAAGAATACAACCATTCATGATAATATAAAAAAAAACATAAAACAAAGCACGCTATAAACATCGCATAACACAGATATGATCTCGGAGTTCACCCCGGATGGGCTACATCTCCGGGTCTGCTCAACCGCAAGACCCCTTTTTTGTATTATATCATTAGGAATACATGATTTATAAGTCTTTACATTTTGCCACTTAGGCGAATACAATCAATAAACAATAGACACCTCCTTCGGGTTTTACATAATGGTCCCTTCTAGAGTGGCTCCAACTGAAACTCTTCAAGCAAATTACAAGTTCTAATGACTGACGATATTTTGACTAGGGCACATTCTGGATATGACCGACACAATTATCTAGATGACAAGGTCTGAAAAACAAATACACCAAGGTATGACGCCTCCCCAAACCAGGCAAATATGGAACTTATACTTACAACATTTTCCTTTTTAAATCGATACGATACCCAATTTACATGCATACTACTAATATACCGACGAAGCAATTACAAAATATACGAAAATAAATTTCGATGCAAATTCATACTCCCCTATACTTTAGTTTTTCATTTGTAACATTATACGATATAAAATCTATTTAAAAGAAGAACAACGTCTTGTTATGATATATTTTATGACGATAGCAATGGTGTTTTATTTCAAGGGTCTTCAAAAACAGTCAATTTTTAACCTCTTCGCCGAGTTTACTCTCTGATTATATTGGGTTCCAAAATTAATCGTGATCAAAATACATTTAACAATACATGACTAATAAAATGCTATTTCTTAATTAAATCCACAAATCTGTATTTACACAAACTTCGTATTTATTTTATATATATATATATATATATATATATATATATATATATATAAACTATTTTTAGCGAAATAAGATTTGAATTACACAAATTTCCAATACAATGATCCTTTCTGCCAAAGATCTCTTTTGTTTTAATACTTACCCCGCGGCACATATCACAATATACATATATTTTTTTTGTTTTAAACAATCACAAAAGAAAAATATCAAAAAATTCATGTTTTCGTTTGTTTTTTTGGGCAAACCCTAAGCAACACGCAGGGTAACCTTCATGCGGCGGCGCCACTGCAGTGCCCGCAGG
The DNA here is from genome assembly GCF_030272615.1 of Cryptomeria japonica. Classification (NCBI taxonomy): domain Eukaryota; kingdom Viridiplantae; phylum Streptophyta; class Pinopsida; order Cupressales; family Cupressaceae; genus Cryptomeria; species Cryptomeria japonica. The sequence continues at coordinate 61,336,095 of NC_081407.1, read as the reverse complement.
CCCGCGGCGCCCTGCGGCCACCGCGGCCCCTGCGGCCACCGCAGTGCCGCGGCCTTAGGATTGAACGCATGCGGGCGGGGAGATTCCCAGGGAAGGCGAGCGGGGAGACGGACGGGGTAGCGAGCGGGGAAGATAAGGGGGCGAGCGGAGATGAAGGGAAATGCATGGGGGAGGGGAGGAGGAGCGGGTGGAGCTCCGCTCCCCGCCCTCCAACCCCAAACCCTCAGTCGATACATACGCCCAGGCAAAGAACATACGCCCGGCTTGCGTTAAATATAAACATATATTTTTTTTTTTTACATGCAGGTTCGAAAACAATGAGAAACAAAACGCCCGCCATAGAATGATAATGAAAGGGTTGAAACGCACAGGCTCAGCACAATAAGTTCATTTTAAACGAATTGTTTTTTTTTTTTAAATGAATACTAAAAGAAAATACACACACACACAGTCAGCCATTTCTTGTTTCTTTCTTTTCTATTTTTTTTTTTATATATATATTTCTAGAACATATCAACAAGGATTGGGGAAGATTTTCTCCCTTCTAAATGCCCAAGCAGCCATGTCAAAACTTGCATCCAAGAGCACAAGCTTCCAAAACTGAATCTAAAACTAATCTTCAAGAACCTTCATGGTTTTTTTTAAAAAAAACATTTCTTTCTTTTCTTTTCTCAACATTTCATGGAGATCAAAACAAAAAAAAAGACAAACGGGTAGTTAGAATCCTACCTCCAAATGCATTCCGGGAAGGGATTTCTTTGACAAAGAGCTCCACCTGCAACTCCCATGCAAATCTCCCATTTTTTTTTCCAAAAAAGCTCCCCAGCCAAAGAACCCCCAAAAATGTCTCCAAAACTAGGTTAAAAAGTGAAACCCTAATTTTGCCCTAATTTTCAATTTCGAAATTAGGCATTTATTTTTGAAATAAAATGAATGAAAAATGAAATGGAAGTCATTCATTTACCTTATTTAATACATCTCATTTGTTTTCCTTATTAAAATTATAATGCTTCTATTTCTTTTTAAATTTTTAATTTCTCAATATCGATTTAGTTCTACAATTATATTTTGGAACTATTGACCGGATAAGGCGTTTTGATTAACTTAATTTTCTAAAAATCAAACTTTTATATTATATCGACTTTACAAGTAAAGAGAAAATAATTTCATTTAAATAATAATAATTTACCCCTTTTTCTTCCAAAATGCGAAAATGAGTAATTTAATTCTATCTCTCCGATGACTTTAAAATTTTTCCTTTCTAAAATGCATAACTCAATAAATTCGTTATTTTAAAATTAGCTATTAAATTAACTCGCTATAACATAATAAAGCGACATTTTTAAATAAATGACTAATCTAATGCAAGAGTCTTGTTTCTTCTAATTTCTCAACTATAAATGCATAAATGTTACAAATGCATAAATGAGCACACTAACCCCAGTTAAATACCTTAAGCTTGCTACAATAACAATTTAAAACAATCTCTTTAAATTAATGATTAATCATATAAAGAAACTACCTATTTAAATTTCCATATCACTAATGTGCACGTCTACTCATAAATTTGAATTTAATACTTAGGATAACAAACCTCACTTACCTCATGCAGGACATGCAAATCGAGGAAGTCCTCCAAGTCTCTCGACACGCATCCCAATGAAAAGCAAGCCCCACAAATCCACACACGATGCTCACCTAACCATGGCTAAGGCAAGACGAGAGTTATATGACCACTAAATCCGAATTCAAAAGATGAAGAAGCATACTCAACCTTGCACATTCCAAAGGAGATGAACCTTGTCCTAAGCGGTGTTGTACCTAAAATCTCCTGCACCCATGAATTCATACAAGCACGCATATACATATACATATTCAATGAAGGCGTTAGCTCAAGATTTATCTCAAGGATTAGGAACAATTACATTTACACGAGAATCGATGCAAAAGCACAATAATAAGTATGCACAATTTATTTATATTATCTAAACTACACATTGCATATCGGTTAATCCACCATTCAAGAATGCCACATAGGAAGTCAATCATGGTTAAACGGGTTTTAAAAATCCGACTAGGGTGTGGGCATTACATTCTCCCCCCCTAGGTTCCGACTTACTCCTGGAAGTCGCAAGGTTAAACGGAAGCCCTGCAACACTTATTAGTCCTTAAGCTCAATTAACAATTATCAATTTGCACAAACAACTATTTTGTCAACAATTTAAAACATTATTCACCAATAAAAATGCATCTAGCATCATTCACACCTTCAAACATTCTATAATTTACACTCAATCATAGCAAGGATATGAGATTTTTCCCTCTTTATTTCACCAAATTTAAAGCAATTAAAATATATAAGCACAGTTATCATACTCATTATCAAACATGACAAGAAAACATGCTCTCAAGGTCAATTCCTTTCACCAAATCCTCTCTTTCACAAAATTTTATCGCATAGAACTAGCTTCACATATCAAATTTTTTTTAACAACCAAGTTAACTTTCATCAAATAAGAGCAATGTAAGAACTCAATTGTTTACATTTTTCAAACATACAAAAACCTTTCCAATGACTATGCCCCATAACATAGTGACAAGTTAGTACCATTTAATCCATAATCACACATAATATCCATCCACAAGACTAGTTTGCACCACACAATAGGCCACATGTGAGCATGTCAAATGCTCGGTCAAAGGTAACATATATGATCCACATCTCAATGCCTACTCTCAAAATAAATACATGATCAACAAATATCCAACATCTCACTCGAGGGCTTGATGGTGATAGGGTACACCATAGCGGTGCCACCTTCCATACAAGTCCCTCATGAATATCCCTTGTTGTGTAAGGTGTTTAGCCTCCAAGAGATAGTCACCACTCATAGGTAGGTAGTGGATCTTAGCTGTTTTCACAGCCTCACATACCTCCATCCTCAAGGTTCCTTGCGTCTACTTCCTCGTATACACTCATCCAAGCCCGTCTCCTACGTTCTTGGAGAGGAATTCACATTACAACACAAGACCAGCATATGAAAACAACAAGGATAAACCGGTTAGGCCACCAAAGTACAAAAGATTAAAGATAATAATTGTCAATTCCAACAATAAAACAAGAAAATAATTTCCAGACTTGCAACATCAAATCAAGTAAAATCAAGATCGCAAGATCGTGGCCAAACTGTTAAGGTCAAGGTAAAATAAATTGTTGGCCCACAAGGAAATAAATAAATAATTAAAAGAAAATCATAATTGCACATTACATCACTACGTGACTAGTAGCTAGCCACCAACGAGGAAGGAAGGAACAATCGTCTAGCTACCCTAGTAGCTCATCATGTGGTGTGGCCAAGCCACACATCCACATGGCATGGCAGTGTGCACCTCGACATCATCCCGCATCACGTCGTCACGTGGCATGGCTCTACTCTAGACCTATTGGTAGGCCGCATGGAAATGTCTACTACATCCCGCATCGTGTCTCAGCACGGCATGGCAATACTCCAAGCGGACAAAGTACGCAATGGACGTATCCCGCATGGCAGTGTACCCCGCGGACAAGGCACGCACCGGTCACACTCCGCATAGCGATGTTCCTCTCAGGATGCTCGCCGTAAGCCAGAGGTATACATGGCTAAGGTCTACCCATAAGTCTACCAACACTAGCCAGTTGGAAACTTATGTAAGAAAATAACATGCCTCTCATGAAGACAAGGCAACAAATGCTCCAATGGAATCCAACAATATGCTCAAAAACTGTCATCTATATGCTCAAGATAAAGGATAGGAATAAGGCTGGCACACATGAACCTCATAAATCGGTTCATCACAAGGGGAAGTATTGAGTACACCTATGTTATAGTTTCATTACAAAACCATACTTTTCCTCAAAATAGGGAAGCTAAAGTCGCTTCGCGTCGACATTACTCGTACGCTGTTCATACTATTCGAGGAATGGTGACTTCTACTACTACCCCTTCACATACTGACTTATCAACAACCCGTGGGTTGGCACTCAGTAAGGGAAACAAACAAGCAACATCACATAGATAGGTATGGTTTCCCATACTCATAAACAAACACATTCCCCATGGTTGATTACTTCACCATCCCATGGGCACACAAAGCAAGTACGGGTTTTCTCACAACACACACAGAATAGCACTATTACTGGTTTAGTCACATTTACGGGAAGTACTTTACATTATACTAACATATACTTAAGGGAAATTTTAATTATGCTTTACACATGAATCACCAAACAAAGTTTACTCTAGAACCACGTACTGAAATTTTCAACAATTCAAATTTACACAACGAGATAACATCATTCTAATATCTTTCTCAATCTTCCCTAAGCATTTTCATTCACATTATTAACTATGCAATTTCCCTTTTCAAGATGAAAAACTTTCCCCTTTCAATTAGAAGCCCAAAGCAACATAAAATTTCACATGCATTATAGCAAAACTTCTTCTTAAATCACTGCATTCTAAATAGTGTTTCAAAAACAACAATTCCTATATTTTAAACGAGAGGAGGAAGAGAGTTGGAAAATCAACTATTTCCTACGAATACACAAGAATTTCAAAATCACACCATATGCTCGGACATAAGTTTATCATTTGAGTTGCACGGTTTTCATTTTTCTATCCCTTAGGAAGGTTCCAAAACATCCTAACATGACATTTCTAATCATTATTGCTGCACTATAATGTTCTAGTTTTCCGAACAAGAATTCAAAACAATCAATTTTTTTTTTTATTTTTTTTTTTTGTAATACAAGTCTTCTAAAGCACAATCACTATTCCTAATACGTTACAATACAATAATACCTCAAATTTAACATTGAAACTTCATAATATGATAAGGAGGTAAATAAAGAGCTATCTGCTAGATTTTACACATTTAGTGCATACAATTCCACAAGTCTTTTATTTACTCCTTTCAAAACATAATAAGGCAATTATCTAATTCCAAAACAAGTTAAATGGTGCATCATTTAATAGGTCCTAATCACACTAATTGAATAAGCACATAAAACAATCTTTTGGGAAGCACATCAATTTACTCTTGAAGCTACTACAGTATGTCCTCTTTTGGTTTTCCTTTCACATCAAACAATTTGAACAAAATCAACTATACGCATATTAAAGCACCTTACTTAAGATGAAATTTATTTATATTACTCCTACCAAGCACATGGAGCACCCTTTAATGCAACCATACAATTTTCTATCATTATCCAAAAATTAACTCCTAAATCAATCCTTTTCACAATCTAAAGCACAAAAACGTTATAAGGTTCACACAAGGCTCAAGATATATCATCCTTTCTCTTGCAATAAGAAAACTTATATAAAAGATAACTACACATTCAGTTCCTGTTAATTTACTTAGAGAGAGAAAGGAAGATGAGTCATAATCACTCAATGTACTACATGATAGCATTAACATTTGCCATACTAGTCTTTCATGTGGACAATCATTAAGGTAGATCAAAACCATAAACAAGCACGTTTCATACTTTTAGATTCAAGATATTAACTACTCACCCAGATGAATTAGTCAAAAGAGTAAAACAAGGCAAGAATGAAGGTACATACGAATCCTTTTCAAAGAAGAGAAGTCATAGAACAAGACCTCAACAAGCAGACAAAACACCCATAATTTCTTCTAAAACACTCACATCATTAAGGTGAAACACAAGGTGTGAACACACACGTTACACACAAGTACGGTTTGTTAAATCACACCCTCACATCAAGGTGGGCAAGCATACAACAAAGCTAGACACACACACAACAACTAAGGGCACAAGCGAAACCAGAGATCCCAGTGTTGCAACTTGGCTCTGATACCAAGTGTAATGCCCCGCCAGGAAACCCCTAAGGGTTTAAGTTAAAAACACTCAATTAGAGTGCAAAATTTTATTTTTTAATAATAATTAAGAGTGTTAATACAAAGTTACAACATTAAGATAGTTTGAAGTTAACTCAGTTCATAATTAGACACGACATTGATATACATTGGAGTTATCTGTCAACTTAGACATCACAGGGGAAGGCCCAAACAATCCTAAGGAGTTTCCTAACGCGATTACATAGCCTTACACCTAATTCAACTTGCGTCATTAGATCCACTAAACTGGATAACTTAATTACGAGGTAAAGCATAGATCTTGATTACGTATGAGTTCAATGGTTCGACATCTTATATTTTTTTTAGGAAGCGTTCAATTGCTTTGGTTAGTGAGGAGGCCATCGAGAGGTTATCTACTCAAGAACTTTGATTCATAATTTCATTAGGAGGTCTCCAAATAGGTTCAAGCGTTTTAAATATAACAAAGTTCATTCATTAGAGTTTTAAAATAACCATCCACGCTTGACATCATCCTTAAATGCTATAATTATGCTAAATGAGATTCATTCGTTTAGGGTTAAACTACGATTAATACAGCGAGGATTCCTTCATTTGATCTTAAAATATTCACCCACATGTGATATCTCTTTTAAAATATTAAACAGTATGATTAATAAGATAAATTCGTTTCTTAAGGACTAAACTTCCATGAGTAGAGTGAGGTCTCTTCCTTTGTTTTCATACATAACCAACTAATGAGTTGAATTTCTTTTATGAAAGGTATAATGTGAGTAGCCATGGGATTCATTTGAAGTTTTAATAATTGCAAATAAATGGATTAACTTCATTAAGAAGGATATGCATTAGGACAACGGAAAACATCCTTTAAATTAAAGTATCGTTAACTAGATGACATTGATCATTTCAAGATTAGAGTAATAAGATCTTAATGACGTTCTTCTATTAAGATTAAAATACAATTATCTTATTTCATATCTCTTTTTTTTGTTTGATGAAATTAATAAGATGGAGATGCTCTTACTAAGATTTTACGTTTTAACAACAAATCAATTATTTCCCATCTTAGATCAACTTTAGCAATCATGAGGGATTCCTTTTATAAAGATTAGAATAAGGGTATCTAATTGAGTTCGCCCAATTATAAAATAAATCTGGTGAGGATTATTGTTAGGATTAAAACATGAAAATAACTTATCAAATTCGTTCAATGCAATGAAACATAATTGACATGGCGTGATTCATTTTCTAAGATAGAAGATAGTTATGCATATGGTGTTCATCTTCTAGATCTCAATCTACGAGTTTGTGACATAAACTTTAACTTTGTTTCCTTTTTGCATTTATTCCATTTATATACTTAATATCAAGTTAATCCAATAAAGTATTCCAGCAAGATTCTTTCCACTATTACAATTTAATTTAACATTATCAAATTTCTTTGCCGTATTCATAATGCACAACGATTTATGAACTTAAACAACTACATTTAACCGAATGAATAATGTTATGCACTTAAATTTGAATTCATTAAATTTTCACCATACACTTATGCAAGAATACAACCATTCATGATAATATAAAAAAAAACATAAAACAAAGCACGCTATAAACATCGCATAACACAGATATGATCTCGGAGTTCACCCCGGATGGGCTACATCTCCGGGTCTGCTCAACCGCAAGACCCCTTTTTTGTATTATATCATTAGGAATACATGATTTATAAGTCTTTACATTTTGCCACTTAGGCGAATACAATCAATAAACAATAGACACCTCCTTCGGGTTTTACATAATGGTCCCTTCTAGAGTGGCTCCAACTGAAACTCTTCAAGCAAATTACAAGTTCTAATGACTGACGATATTTTGACTAGGGCACATTCCGGATATGACCGACACAATTATCTAGATGACAAGGTCTGAAAAACAAATACACCAAGGTATGACGCCTCCCCAAACCAGGCAAATATGGAACTTATACTTACAACATTTTCCTTTTTAAATCGATACGATACCCAATTTACATGCATACTACTAATATACCGACGAAGCAATTACAAAATATACGAAAATAAATTTCGATGCAAATTCATACTCCCCTATACTTTAGTTTTTCATTTGTAACATTATACGATATAAAATCTATTTAAAAGAAGAACAACGTCTTGTTATGATATATTTTATGACGATAGCAATGGTGTTTTATTTCAAGGGTCTTCAAAAATAGTCAATTTTTAACCTCTTCGCCGAGTTTACTCTCCGATTATATTGGGTTCCAAAATTAATCGTGATCAAAATACACTTAACAATACATGACTAATAAAATGCTATTTCTTAATTAAATCCACAAATCTGTATTTACACAAACTTCGTATTTATTTAATATATATATATATATATATATAAACTATTTTTAGCGAAATAAGATTTGAATTACACAAATTTCCAATACAATGATCCTTTCTGCGAAAGATCTCTTTTGTTTTAATACTTACCCCGCGGCACATATCACAATATACATATATTTTTTTTGTTTTAAACAATCACAAAAGAAAAATATCGAAAACTTCATGTTTTGGTTTGTTTTTTTGGGCAAACCCTAAGCAAGACGCAGGGTAACCTTCATGCGGCGGCGCCACTGCGGTGCCCGTAGGCCTGCGGCGCCCTGCGGCCACCGCGGTCCCTGCGGCCATCGCAGTGCCGCGGCCTTAGGATTGAACGCATGCGGGCGGGGAGATTCCCAGGGAAGGCGAGCGGGGAGACGGACGGGGTAGCGAGCGGGGAAGATAAGGGGGTGAGCGGAGATGAAGGGAAATGCGTGGGGGAGGGGAGGAGGAGCGGGTGGAGCTCCGCTCCCCGCCCTCCAACCCCAAACCCTCAGTCGATACATACGCCCAGGCAAAGAACATACGCCCGGCTTGCGTTAAATATAAACATATATATTTTTTTTTTACATGCAGGTTCGAAAACAATGAGAAACAAAACGCCCGCCATAGAATGATAATGAAAGGGTTGAAACGCACAGGCTCAGCACAATAAGTTCATTTTAAATGAATTGTTTTTTTTTTTTAAATGAATACTAAAAGAAAATACACACACACACAGTCAGCCATTTCTTGTTTCTTTCTTTTCTATTTTTTTTTTTATATATATATTTCTAGAACATATCAACAAGGATTGGGGAAGATTTTCTCCCTTCTAAATGCCCAAGCAGCCATGTCAAAACTTGCATCCAAGAGCACAAGCTTCCAAAACTAAATCTAAAACTAATCTTCAAGAACCTTCATGGTTTTTTTTAAAAAAAACATTTCTTTCTTTTCTTTTCTCAACATTTCATGGAGATCAAAACAAAAAAAAAGACAAACGGGTAGTTAGAATCCTACCTCCAAATGCATTCCGGGAAGGGATTTCTTTGACAAAGAGCTCCACCTGCAACTCCCATGCAAATCTCCCATTTTTTTTTCCAAAAAAGCTCCCCAGCCAAAGAACCCCCAAAAATGTCTCCAAAACTAGGTTAAAAAGTGAAACCCTAATTTTGCCCTAATTTTCAATTTCGAAATTAGGCATTTATTTTTGAAATAAAATGAATGAAAAATGAAATGGAAGTCATTCATTTACCTTATTTAATACATCTCATTTGTTTTCCTTATTAAAATTATAATGCTTCTATTTCTTTTTAAATTTTTAATTTCTCAATATCGATTTAGTTCTACAATTATATTTTGGAACTATTGACCGGATAAGGCGTTTTGATTAACTTAATTTTCTAAAAATCAAACTTTTATATTATATCGACTTTACAAGTAAAGAGAAAATAATTTCATTTAAATAATAATAATTTACCCCTTTTTCTTCCAAAATGCGAAAATGAGTAATTTAATTCTATCTCTCCGATGACTTTAAAATTTTTCCTTTCTAAAATGCATAACTCAATAAATTCGTTATTTTAAAATTAGCTATTAAATTAACTCGCTATAACATAATAAAGCGACATTTTTAAATAAATGACTAATCTAATGCAAGAGTCTTGTTTCTTCTAATTTCTCAACTATAAATGCATAAATGTTACAAATGCATAAATGAGCACACTAACCCCAGTTAAATACCTTAAGCTTGCTACAATAACAATTTAAAACAATCTCTTTAAATTAATGATTAATCATATAAAGAAACTACCTATTTAAATTTCCATATCACTAATGTGCACGTCTACTCATAAATTTGAATTTAATACTTAGGATAACAAACCTCACTTACCTCAACAGGACAAGCAAATCGAGGAAGTCCTCCAAGTCTCTCGACACGCATCCCAATGAAAAGCAAGCCCCATGAATCCACACATGATGCTCACCTAACCATGGCTAAGGCAAGACGAGAGTTATATGACCACTAAATCCGAATTCAAAAGATGAAGAAGCATACTCAACCTTGCACATTCCAAAGGAGATGAACCTTGTCCTAAGCGGTGTTGTACCTGAAATCTCCTGCACCCATGAATTCATACAAGCACGCATATACATATACATATTCAATGAAGGTGTTAGCTCAAGATTTATCTCAAGGGTTAGGAACAATTACATTTACACGAGAATCGATGCAAAAGCACAATAATAAGTATGCACAATTTATTTATATTATCTAAACTACACATTGCATATTGGTTAATCCACCATTCAAGAATGCCACATAGGAAGTCAATCATGGTTAAACGGGTTTTAAAAATCCGACTAGGGTGTGGGCATTACACAGATCATTATGCCAGGTCTCCAAAATAGTGTTAGTTATCTCCACGTGTCCTGATCTGCCCAATAAGCTCCTCCATGGCATCTATAGTACTCATCTCTGGGGTAGAAAGGATAGCTTTTGACTCTTTATACCCTCTCTGCAAGATGTCAACTTTTAGTATCAACTATGTTTGTAGTTCTTGCAGGGATATTGTTCTCTTTATCTGTTCAATTTCATAAGCTTTTAGCTTATGCTAAAGTTCAACAACCAACCATCCATAGTATAATGTAGAATCATTCAGGGACTTAAATGAATCACTTAGAACTTTAGGGTTTTTTTTATGATTCATGTTTCTTCATTATCAAATCATCACAAAATAAAGAAAATTTTTCCATAGTAGAAAGGATCTTAGCACCACTCTCCAATGCTTCCATCAAGTGTTCCTTATTAATAGTCAAAGCAACTTTATCTTGATCAATATCTTTCATTAACTACTTTGTCCTTTTCTTCTTATACTCCTTTTCTACACAAACATGTGCTGCATCCTCAAATATTTTTATTTGTTCACCAACATCATTAACCAATTGACCTAGCTTTTCAATCGGTGTAGCAAAATTGTCTATATCAGTCTCCAGTAATAAGCTTGACAAAATTTCAACTACATGTTTGATTGTCTCGGCTTCTTTCTATTATTCCTTCATTCTCTTCTTCTTTTCTCTAGAATGCATTGCAGTGGTAATCTCTATTAATTATGTAGAACTCAACATATTCATATTAATGGGTCCTTGTATACTTAATGCATCATCGTCCTCATCATCATCAATTTTGTTTTTAGAACTAAAGGATAGAGGTGTCACTTTAGGTTTATATTTCTTTGTTTCCTTCTCTTCTTCCTCTTTCTTCTCTTCAGTTTTATCTATTGTCTTCTCTTCTGTCTTTTCTTCTTCCTTATTCTTTTCACTATCATTTACCAATTGTAGAATAGTTAGTGTATGTACCAGTGACTCTTCAGAGCTCTTGTCTTCTCCATCTTTCTTCTCTTCTTGTACCTATTGTTCAAACATTTGCATATCATCAACCTGCACATTTACACTATCAGTTGCATCAACATCATTAGTACTGGTGTCATCATCAGTCATGACAATTGTCTTTATGTGTGTATTGACCGGTTAGTCTCCCATAACAATCTCATCAGGTGTAAAATCACCAATATCAACATTATCCAAAATATCTTCTATCTCAAACTTCTTAGGTTTCTCTTCCTCATCAAGAATCAAACCTAGTAGTTTCTTCAATATCAACTTAGTTTCCATATGAACTAATTGGGTCTCAGCAATTAACATTTGTGTCAACCTTTTCTTAGATTTGAAAGATGATTTTACCTTTGCAATAATTTCATCTATCTCCTCTCTTGTATCTTTAGGTTGCAGATTTTTAAGAATGAACTCAATACATTCTCTATCTTGTTTCATAGAATCCTTCAATCTTGCATCAATCTTATTATATGAAGAATTTGAAATTATCACGTGCAATTCAATTAGGGATTTATTGTATTTATTCATCATGAAAACAACTCCATCCTCTATCTGTCTATGTTCATCCTTACCAAAATTATCATAAAGTTTCTTTACGACAGTTAATAAACCATACTCCTTAACATGCATTATTAGCTTTTCAAAAGATGTAAGCTTTGTTACCAGTTTCTTTATAGTCTTGATAGTGGAGGTTCCAACATCCTTTGATCTCTTACCACTAGCTCTTAAGGCTTTCTTCTCACCTTTTGATTCAATTTCTTCTTCATCAGCAACTACTAGTTTCTTTGCTTGTTCCTTTTTCCTTTTCCCTATAGTTATTGGTGCTTTAGGTGCAGGGGGCTCAATGATTTTTCCTTTTCTCTTGAATTGTATCTTGGAAGGCTTCTCCTTCTTAGCTTTAGCAGGTATCTCTTTCTTAATCTGTGAATCTTCACTTCTTGTTTTCATACCGGTGGAGGTACCAGTTGGGGAACTTGATGCACCTTCCTGTTGTGTTGCATGTCTTTCTCTTTCTCCTGCAATGTCTTCCTTTGTAAAGCCTTGTTGTTCAAAAAATGTCTTCACTTCCTTTCTCACTTTCTTAGCAATTACTAGTTTATTCAATTTAGAGTGCACCTATAGAGATTTCTCCTTGTAGGTGCTAAATCTTTCTACAATTGTATCTACCAGTTGATTTAACAAGTTATCTGCATATGCCACCAAAATATATGCCTCGACTTCATAACCCATAGGCATCACCCAGGTTGTCCTGGGATCAACTGCCTCCTTCATACAGGTATCTGTATCAACCATGAAACAAATTGTATCCACATATCTTTAGACAATACTCTGTAGTAACCTTTCTCTTTCATGCATCTTCTTTTGAAAATCTTTAAAATATCCCCATGCAATCTTATCAAAACCATTACCCAACATTCTAATGTTGTTTTTCATCTATAATAGTGTCGGTGCGCCCTTAGACCATTGAACATCACCGATACCGGGAAAACAATTTTGAAAGTAGAAAAATAAACCAATGATAAACTATCCAAATTTAAACTTCAATCTCTTATCCTTCTTGATGGACTCAAGATTCAGTATCAGTTGACTTTGCAACACCTTAGATAAATCATAATCAACATCTTCGTTTATCATTCGGTATGCAGTATAAATGGTTGCAGTAGGGATGTTGTTCATTTTGCTAGAATGATATATTAGGTAACAAATAACCATTGAAGCATATTTAACTGTTGGATCGTTAATATTGTTCAATGTCATTTCTCTTCCATCCCATCTTGAATTAGTCACCCTTTCAACATCATTCTTAGGAACGAATCTCAATACTGGAACCTCACCGATGGCACAAAGTTCAATGACTGCATGAATAGATTCTTTTATAATCTTATGTGATCTATTGAGTCACATAAATTGGTCATGAATCCTGCTAAGAACATATATAACATGTTCACCATCAAAATCATCAATGAAATTTAGTGCATGGTGAAAAACTTTCTCGGTAACATTCTTAAATTATTTGTTCACCACTATGTTCTTATCACACAACAATTTATATTGGTCAAAGACTAAAAACATACCAAGATCCTCCAATTTGCAATGATAGAAAGATATAACATCTTCTACATGTAACACTCCATAGGGAACTCTGGATAGGGCTCTGACGGGATCAGTTTCAACAGACATAAACAGGTGCCTTTTAAATTCAGGATGAGGTTTTTTTGTAACATCTACTAGATGCAGGGTATCCATTCTCAAAGATTCAGACTTCAGATCCAAAAAATAGGATTTATTGGATAAATACCTTTTACTGCTTTCACAACTAGGGTTTTCACATTGACCATATTCTATCACCAATTATTGATCGTGGATCACTTCACATCTCCTCAAATCTCTATCAATCTGGTTAGACGATACAAACACAAAATTTTCTTTGCTCTTATCTCTCTCCAAGTGCTCACAAGAATCCAACATGACAAATGACATTCAAAAGGTTATTTTTATTTGCCCATTATCTACTGCATTAAATGCTATTACCAGTAAAACCTTAAAAAATCTCTAAACATACTACTAGTTCTCATAACACATCAAACCTACCAGTTTGATCATAAAATCACTTCTCAATATCACAATGCATCAAAGTATGTAGATTTAACTTACCTCATGGTCCTTTAGGGGGTTCTGAAATAGATCTAACATTAAGCACCCCCTAAGCTTTTTAACAACTTATTTTTTTGGTGAAGGGTTCTCCTCACTAGGTGAAGAATTAGGATCTTCAAATGGTTTCTCATCATCCTTATTTTTTCATATTTTGTTGATTTTAGCTCTGGTCTCTTCCACATCAATTTTCATCTTCCTTTTTTGGTCATTAGATTGATTTACTGGTTGATTCACCTTTTCTCTGTAAAACTTTACAATATGTCTCGGTTGATGATAATGATAACAAGCCATAACAAATTCTCTCCAAGGTCTAGCATTGCCTCTACCATTCCTTCTTTTGTAGTTCATATCTACATGACCGTAGGTATGATAGATTGTGCAAACCACATTCATCCTATTTTCCATCTCATAGAGGCTAGACTAGTTAACATAGAGTCTCTGCTAGTTAGGACTTCTTTGGTTATTAAAGGTTCTTTGCCAACCACCACCAAACCTCTAACTCATGTGAGGTGTCAGATTATTTGCTTCGTACCTGCCCTCAACATCTCTATCCCTATGCATGTTGCAAGTGTAACAATATCCATTAAAATTTCTAGGCTTATATCCTTGAGATGTATTAGGTCTATAACCATTAGTAACATTAGATCTGCTTTTACAAATATTAGTAGTATGTCTTGGATTATGAAAATTGAAATATATAGGTTTACAAGGTTTCTTACTAGTGGGTTTCTGAATTTTAGGTGCAGATTTATGATGATATGATGAATCAATAAAGATCCGGTCAAGTATTGAGAGGGGGGGTGAATCAGTAGATGGAAAAAAAAACTAAACTTTCACCAAACTTAATCCCAACTCATAAACAACTTGCAAAACTAACTGCTTTATATAGTATACCAAAACTGATACTGCACTGTCAAGTTTACCGGTTGACTAGAATACAAATATAACAATGTAACAGATCTGAAACTCATATACCATTTCACCAAAACATCAAACCACTTTACTTAACTTAAGTAATAGTTCATTTCATATCTCTTTTGATCATCTAAACATATCTAAGTGTCTTTACCAGTTAAACATATTAACCATATAAAAAACATACACAAAATCATTCACCACTTGATAGAATGATTTTTTCTGTGGAAACCTGTGTGTGTGAAAAGTGGCTTGTATCTGTATCTATATGAACAATAAATCATCACAAAGCAACCTATTGCCTTCTA
The DNA here is from genome assembly GCF_030272615.1 of Cryptomeria japonica. Taxonomy (NCBI): domain Eukaryota; kingdom Viridiplantae; phylum Streptophyta; class Pinopsida; order Cupressales; family Cupressaceae; genus Cryptomeria; species Cryptomeria japonica. The sequence goes on along the minus strand of NC_081407.1, from coordinate 61,320,569 downwards.
GTAGATGTGAGTTTATTCTTGCTCTTATATTTTTATACGCAATACCAGTGACTAGACAACACCTAAACGAAGGTTTTAAATCTATATGAGCATGAAATTGAGCTGAATGAATGCAATATTCAAGCTAGATGGATGAATATTAGGCTAACATGATTAAGCTATGAATGAAGATTAAGCTAAATGATTAAGCTATGAATGAATATTAAGCTAAATAATTTTAACAAATATGCAAATATTTCTCAATATGAAATCTTAATGAACCTAGAGCAAAAATAACATAATAGCAATATATTCTCCAGGATCCTTGTTTAGGAGATGAGAACCTGAATTTATAGAAAATTTAAAAAGAAACCAATGGCCCAGATCAAATGATGATGACCGGTCAATATTTTCCAAGAAGAAGCACAATTCAGGTAAATTGATGTGATTGGCTACTTTTCTCAGTTTTAAAGGAAATTGAACTAAAATTAAGATAAGAAAAAACAGATTTATTCTCTATTTTATTCAATTTTGAGATTTAATTGTTTAATTGCTTTTCTGAGATTTTTTCAATTTTCAATTTGATTTTCAAGATTATCTTCATTTGATTTATTTTCTCAATTTTTAATTCTTTTCTTCCAATTAATTCCTTTTTTTAATGATTTAATGGAAAATTGATCTATTTAATTAAATATACTAGGATATTTAATAAAATAAATAGGATAATTGTTTAAAAATGATTTACTTGAAATGATCAATTAATTAAATATTTATTTAATTAATTCAGAGTGATTAATTTGCCAAGTGACATTGATGATTTAAGAAATTAATTGTGTACTCAAAATTAATTTTAATTGTCTTTGGTTAGGATCTTAGTGATGTTGTCGAGATTAGGGGCCCATGGTTTAGGTGACCATTTTTAGGGTATTACATTTACCCCTCTTTGAATTAATGTGCAAGCAACGTGTTGGTTCAAATAATAGTTGATGTCAAATAGAAATCAGTTATGAACTTGATGGATCACAAACCGATGAAGAGCAAGATGAACTAAGAATTGAACTTTGTGAAGAGCTTGATTTGAATTGATGAAACTTAACATATTTGATTAAAGTGATATCGATCCTGAACTTGATTGAACAAGAATCGACAAAGAGAGAGATACCATTCTTGAACTTGATTGATCAAGAAACGAGCATTGATCTAGAACTTGATTGAACTAGATTGAGTGAGAGATGCAACCGATTCCTTGAACAAGAATCGACTAAGTGAAGTGAGATACAACCGATTCTGAACTTGATTGAAAAAGAACCGATTAGAAAGAGAAAATGTCCATCTTGATTTGAAGCAATTGATATTGAATATCAATTTGAAGATTGATATGCCCCTAGAGATTTCTCTATTTGACATCGAAGAATCTCAACTTGATACGATGTGATTTAGTTAAGATGCCCCTAGTAACACAGTTTGGTTGATTTTCTTTAGTTGAAAAGATTTTTGCTCGACTTTAGATGAAGATTTGAAAAATTTCTCAACTTTTTTTTATGATATTCATTGAAAAGATGATGAGGTCATGAATATGCCCCCTCAAGAGCGAAATCAAAAGATAGCGAGGGTACAACGATTTTAGGCAATTTTTGGCGATGATGATTATTTGAGCACAAAGATTGATGTTGAAGAATTAAAATTAGAGTTGATGAGAGAATGAAATTGAGATATAGAATTGAATTGAGTGCAAAATGACTCAAAAATTGACTTGAGGATGAAAGTGCTAAGTGGTCAATGTCGTGAAATTTTGACTCGAGAAGTGACGTCAGATTTTAATTTCGATCCCAAAAATGGACTCTGAACAGTCGATTTAGCTTAGGGTACAAGTTTTACTTCCATCAGAGCAAGTTGAAAATTAGGGTTTGGGCTATATAAGAGGTTCAATGTGTCACTTTCAAGTCATTTTCACCTCCCAAAGTTTGAAATTTGAAAAACCCTCTACAAAGAAAAATGGCTATTCCGATCCAGGAGCATCAATTCGAACACCAGAGATGTCATAATCGATTGCAGAAATACAACCCAGTGGTAAGTGATCAATCTTTAGCTTGTGTATTTCTTAAATTTTGAATTTTGATGATTTTTTTTGCATTTTATTTTCATTTCAAGTCTTTTGCCTCGTTTTGCCGTGCGGGGTGCAGTTCTTACTCATACGACAAACTGTCTTCTTTCTATTTTGTCGTATGGTCATATAGGGTTTTTTCATCTGATTTGGTCCTATTACTCGTATGAGATTGTTCTTGGTTGACCATTGTATTGTACAATAAGTCATGCTTTGTCGTATGGGGATGTTTACTCATGCAAGGGGTAATCTTTACTTGTACGAGTTCCTACATGTCTATGAAAACTTGTACAAAAACAACAAGCACTTTTGAAGTCCTAAACATCAATTTTTAATTTTTAATTTTGTGTATTTGGATTCATGAGCATATTTAATATATTTTTAGTGCAATTTGGATCATGTGCTGATAATTTATATGCTCGATTTTGCATGTTTGGTTGCCAGATATCCTATTTTGTTGTGTATTTCCATAGATGATGAGGCTAGTTCATAGGTTATCAGATGTAGAGAGAGCACATATTGACTTATGTGGATTGGGATACCTTTTACAGATGCCTGATAGCCATGTGAATCATGGCCTGTTGACTATGTTAGTTGAGTGTTTTCATTCAGAGCATAACATCTTCCATCTACCAGTTGGAGAGATGACAATTACACCAGAGGAGGTATACAGGATTCTAGGGATTTTGTTTGCTAGAGACAAGGTTGATTATGATTCTACATAGTGACCGGGTATTTTACCATTGAGATAGATTTTCCATGATGAGACGATTCTTGAGCATGCCATCACTTGGGGTGATCTGATGAGAAGATATGGTGAGCAACATCCTCTGGCATGTGTTTTAGGAGGTATGATCGATTGATTTGTTATGTTTGATAGAGGACAACAAGGTTTTGTTTGTGGTTGGGCCAGAATGCTTGAGAGGCTATTGATTCATCCTGAGAGATTAGGGTGGGGATCATGTTTGCTTGCCCATATGAATCATGAGATGCATGTGATTGTGTATCGAGAGGGTAAGAGCATGGCATCGGGTGTTTTAGTTCTACATATATGGGCATGGGAGCACATTCCAATATGTAGACCAATAGTAGATGATTCTAGAGAGGCACACCAGCCTATTGTATATTGGTATTTGGGTTATGTTACTCAGCCCCATCTGGGAAAGATGGACTATTGGAGGAGACATTTGGATGATCTGATTGCTATAGTATGGAGAGCGTATAGGGGTCTAGAGTTGTGGGATGATTGGAGAGCTCAAAGGAAGAACATGTTCATGACTCAACCTCTCATTGGTAAATTAGATTCTATCATTGAGTGATTTATAGTATCCAGAGTGATGAGGTAGTATGGGAGACCAAAAGGTATATCCCAGGAGTTCATAGCCTATGCCTGATATGGAGAGGAGGAGAGATGAGGATGGGCTCTGAGGCTATTATATGTGTTAAGCATGTAGGAGTTAGCAGGTTTACAGCCGCATAGGTGGGATTATCTAGAGGATGTTGCAGATGCAGGGTTATTACCCCAGTACAAAGATTAGTTTCAAAGACATCCATTCCCTCGATTATTAGATCTGGGAGAGCATGCACCTCTTATAGAGGAGGTTGAGGATGATGCGCCAGTACAGGCATAGGTACCAGGTCAGGTACAAGGATGAGGATAGGTGCAGGGACAGAGAGTGGATGCACCTAGGTGGATAGGAGGCGATCCTGGGGCTAGTAGCAGTAGGGCACCAGCTAGAGTTGTTGGGGTGGAGGTTGGTGTTGCTAGGGAAGCAGAGGGTGGAGGTGAGGAGGAGAGAAAAACTCCTAGGTAGGTTAGGTAGTAGAGAGATGAGTAGGGAGTCAGAGAGGGAGATGTTGAGAGAAAGCATGGAGTCCTAGATGTAGTATGGTCTCTAAGATCGAGGTTGATAGGTTTGCAGTTGTAGACACCTAAAATTGTCATGTCTAATTAAATAAATATTTTATTTATTTAATTATCTAAGCCTAATTCTTCTATTAATTAAATAAATCTTTATTTATTTAATTAATTCATTTATCCTCTTCTAGCCTTATTTCTCATTTAAATAAATACATTTATTTATTTAAATTATCCTTTTTCTAAATTAAATAAATATTTTATTTATTTAATTATCTCATTTCTTCTATTAATTAAATAAATCTTTATTTATTTAATTAATTCATTCACCTTTTCTACACATGACATATGTCATTCATCTCTTAATTCATACACTACCTACCCCTTTCATTATTTTATTATTTCTTGTACCTACCCTCTAATCATAGCCGACCTCCTTTTACACCTCTCAATCTTATCCCTCCATTTCTTATAGTGTCTTCTATATAAGGAGATGCTTCCTTCATTATCAAACCCTAATGAATCATCTTAAGGACTTGACTACACTACGATCCTACTTGCAACCACATTCCATTCTTTGTTGAGCTCTTGTGCATATAAAATCTGAGAGCAAATATATCAAGCAAGATCAATGGAGATAGGAAGAATGGAGATCAAAACCCTATTGGACATGTGATGGTATAATCTTTGTGATTTTGTTTGGTTTGCATTGTCTTAGGTAATCTTCATATGTTATGGTGGACCTTTGTTGTTGTTAGGCTAGGGTTTTGTGGTTGAATTCATTTAGCCTTTCAATATCGTTATTATTGTTATCCATTTTCACCATATACAATAGTCACAATTGATAGTGGCACAGACAAAGTTGGTAAAGCGAGACTGACAACTTGTGATTGGAAGCTTGCTAAGGTTAGAGTAGAGTGGGATCGACAACTTTCTGAATTGAGAGCAGAGTGTGATGCTCTTCAGCGAGAGATTTTGCATCAGAAGAGTTGGGCAACTTATTATGTCGTAGCTTATAGTGCAGTGGTCCTAGTAGTCCAATAGGTTGTTCTGTATTCTTAGTATATGGCTCTATCCAAGGGAGCTAGGGCACCTAGACAAGACATCGGTTAGCAGGAACCTCCTCCTCCACCTGGCGATGAGGGAGAGGCAAAGAGCTAGCTTGGTATATCTCCTAGATTTTGTTATATACCTCATTTTTGTAGCTTATGCGATTCCTACTCCGATGAGACATTGTATAATGAGACACTGAGGTTATGATGATATATACGAGATCTTGGTTTGATTTCATCATACTTGTGTTGATTGATTATGAGATGTCTTTCTATATGTTTTATTATATATGTATGCATATCTTTTCAATATGGATGTATGCAATGAGGATCTATATGGATGTTTTTTTTTTGTTTCTTTTCATATGCAAATAAATAATGAAAATGAGTAATGAGTTATGCAAATGTTTATTTTTTTCATGCAATAATATGAATGGAAATAAGTATATAATAAAATGTATGGATCTATATAAGATGCTTATGTATGCAACTATCATCTCAATACACAAGTACTCAATCGGAGAAATGATGATGAAAAGGAGACCACTTAGCTGAGAAATGATGATGCTTCAAACTCTCATTCAGAAGATAAAGAGATCATTGTTATCATGCCAAAATCACTTGAAATGCATAAAATTTAGAATGAATGCAACCTAAACCTAGTCACTAGATTTGAAATGCTTTCTTTTCATATCCAATATTAATTATCTTGTTTGTAATGACCCTTTTTTCATTGATATCCTTGGACAAATTATGCATGCATCCAAATTGTGTTAGGAACTGGGAAGGACAAATGAGAGGGGGGGTGAATCAATTGTGAACCAGTTTATAATAAATTATAACCCAAAACAAATTATTCCAACTTATAACTCAGTGTTGGTAAAACAAACTTTAATGCCAGTAAAATAGATTAATTGTTATAGAAGTACCAATATAACTTAATGCATGAAACAAAAAGAGAAACAACATCCACAACACATGACACATAGATTTTGACATGGAAACCCTATAAGGGGAAAAAACACGATGGGAAACCTTACCCATAATTAGATGATACTACTGCAAATAGTAAGTGTATACAAATGGGGTCTGCACATGCAGAAAGGCCAACCACCTAGAGCTCATTGCTCAATCACAAAATAGGAGTCACGCTGACTACAATTGGATGGTTAAATCTAATAACAATGCACTTCTTCAATATAGAATCTACAATGTTGGATTCAGTACCAGTTTAAGCTCTAAACATGAGTGCCAAACACCTTCATAGCCTTCCTTCAATCTTTAGATAATATCTGCGTGATTCGCACAAGGATCTGCTTATTTTTGCTCTTCAATGATCTTCAATATTCACACACACTCATCATACATCTAATCTTCAATAAGATCTTACAATCATTTATACAAAACCTAAGACGAAATGTTAAGGTTGGCTCACTAAAGATATTATATTTAAATCAATTACAAAATAAGTCTTGATGTGATACAATATGTCAGCCTCAATACATTTACATATTATCCAATCAATAAAACATTTCCAAAATGTGTTGTACTGATCTGGAATAGATATCATGTACTAGTCCATAACCTAGTCCTATCTATCTGTAAAAGCAAATCTATCAACCTGATTAGACCAATACGAAAAACACCAAATCCAAAAATCTAATCCATGTCTTTGACATAGCCAAATGATCTCCAGATGATAACAAGTCATCATCACAGTCGGTGAACCATATAACCTGTCAGTGAATATATATCGATGACTATGCATAAGCCACTAACCATGCCGGTGAACATAATGTGTTGGTTCAACAACAAACCAATATAACTAGAATTCCAAATCAACAATGTAGACCTCCAGAAGGATAAGTGTTGACATCAATGGAAAAACCAATGAAACACATGATGAAGTCATCCATAATACCAACAATCTCCCCCTTTGGCATTGATGGCAACACTAGATGGAAAAACATCTAAGTGCCAAAAACAAAATGCCAAAAACAAAAATACATTTGTCCCCAAAGTATAATTTTTTTCCATAGATATCTCTCCCCCTTTGATATTAAATGGCAATCAAAATCAGAACTTAACATACAACTAAATACTCCCCCTAAGCAGTAGGTCTCCTTTTTCAAGACTGGAAAAAGATTTTTCTATTATTCCCTATCGGTTTGATGCCAATTTTCATTATTCAAGTCTCTTCCAGTGGGGCAATTACCCCAAGCTACTCTCTGAGATATTCAAACATTTCCTTAGGCAAAGGCTTTATAAAAATATCTGCAATTTGCTCTTTAGTATTCACATAAACCAATCTCACTTCATTCGCTTCAACATTCTCTTTTAGAAAATTATACTTAATAGAAACATGCTTTGTCTTAGAGTGAAATACCAGATTCTTTGATATATCAATTGCTTTTGAATTATCACAATAAATAATTACTGGTTCTTTGCATTTTACCTTTATATCCTTCAACATTTTCTTGATCCATAATACCCGAGTGCAATTAGTTGTTGCTGCAACATATTCTGCTTATGTTGTAGATAATGATGTACAAGTCTACTTCTTACTGATCCATGAAATCAATCTTCTGCCAAGAAACAATGCACCACCAGTGGTACTCTTTCTGTCATCTACATCTCCTATCCAATTTGAATGTTTTTATGCACATAACTCAAAATTGTCATTCTTAGGATACCATAAACCAAGATTTGTTGTGCCTTGTGGGTATCGAAAAATCCTTTTTACTATTGATTCACGATTGTCTTTAGGATTTCTTTGAAATATTGAAACAATACATACTGCATTCATTATATCAAGTCTAGTTTGTGTCAAATACAGTAATCCTCCAATCATAGATTTGTACCTTATCACATTTATAGGAGTTGAATCATCCTTTAATGTCAATTTATCAGTTATAGTCATAGGAGTACTTACCGGTTTGGAGTTTTCCATACCAAATTTCTTCAAAAGTTCCTTCAAGTATTTTGTTTAACATATGAATATACCTTTGTCTATTTGTGAAATCTGTAAATCTAGAAATTTTTTTATCTCTCCAATCATAGACATTTCAAATTTTTCCTACATCTTGTTAGCAAAGTCTTTACATAATCCATCTTCACCTCAAAAAATGATATCATCCACAAATACTTAAATAACTAAAATTTCATCATTAGTGATTTTGTAATACAAATTATTGTCAGCATTACCTTTTGTGTATCCAAGCTTTAGAAGATATTTATCCAATCTACCATACTAAGCTCTGGGAGCTTGCTTCAATCCATATAAAGATTTCCTTAACCTGCAAACCATATCCTTATCATTTGTTAAAGAAAATCCATCAGGATGTTCAATGTAAATTTCCTCTTCTAGATCTCCATTCAAAAATGCACATTTTACATCCATCTAATAAACTTTATAGTTTTTATGAGCTGTAATGGCAAGAAATAGTCTAACTGCTTCAATTCTAGCTACCGATGCAAAGGTTTCATTATAATCAATTCCTTCTTTCTGAGAATAACCTTTACAAACTAATCTTGCTCTATTTCTGATTACTTCACCATCTTCATTAAGTTTATTCCTAAATACCCATCTAGTTCCAATTACATTTTTGTCTTTAGGCTGGGGAGCTAATATCCAAGTATTATTATTTTCAATCTATTCTAATTCATCTTCCATTGATTCTATCCAATGTTTATCTTGACATGCTTCATCAACAGATGCTGGTTCAACTTGAGAAATTAAACACACCTCTTCATTTTCCAATCTTCCTCTAGTCATAACACCTTGATTTTTATTTCCAATTATTTGATTTTCTGAATGATTCAATCTTACATACCTGGGTTTATTTTGATTTACATTCACATGTTGTTGTTCTTCAGTCACAGTTGATTTTTCTGATGATGTTGGTGTGACTGAATCTACATTCTATACCGGTGCAATCTATGTCGGTTCATTTATAATCATTTCTACTGCCAGTTCTACAGATCTTGAATCTCCTCTAAAATGTTCATCTATCTTCACATTAGTACTCTCAATGATTTGCTACAATCTTTTCTTATAACATCTATATGCCTTGCTTCTAGATGAATAACCAAGAAATATTCCTTCATCATTTCTAGAATCAAATTTTCCAATAAACTCATCTCTCCTAATATAGCATTTTCTTCCAAATATTCTAAAATATTTAAGAGTAGGAGTATGACCAAACCATAGTTCATAAGGGGTCTTACCGGTTTCACTTTTGATGTGAACTTTGTTGAAAGTATAAACCATTGTATTCACTACTTCTCTCCAGTACACATGAGGTAGATTTGCTTCCATCATCATGGTTCTTGATGCATCTAGAATAGTTTTGTTCTTCCTTTCCACAACTCCATTTCACTGAGGTGTTTGGGGTACTGATAGTTGTCTTTTGATTCCATTCTCCTCACATAATGGATTGAATTCCCTATATGTAAATTCTCCTCCTTGATTAGATCTCAAACATTTGATTTTCTTGCCAGTTTCATTTTCTACCATTGCCTTGTATATCTTGAATTTTCCAAAAGCTTTTGATTTCTCCCTGAGAAAAGTAACCCAACACATTCTAGAATAATCATCAATTATTAGCATAAAGTATCTATCACCCTAAAGACTTCTTGTTCTTGCTAGACCACATAAATCGGTATGAAATAAATCAAAAGAATTATTGGATTTATTATAAATGCTCTTAAATATTGTTCTAACTTGCTTTCCCATTTGACATTCCTTACATATCGGATTATGAGGTTTCACAATCTTAGGTAAATCCCTTACTTCCTTAGTTAAACTAATCTTTACAATGCAATCAAAATTCACATGACATATTCTTTTATGCCATAACCAACTTTCATCAATGTGAGCAATCAAACATGTCTTATCACTGGTATTCAAATGAAAGATATTACCTTTAGTCTAATTACCGATTGCAATCTCTAATCCAGTCCGGTTTATGATTTTGCATTTTCCATTCTTGAATTGTAACTGAAATCCTTTCTCCACTAACTGACCAACACTCAAAAGATTATGCTTTAAACCTTCAACATAATAAACATTGTTAGTATTGTGCTTACCATCCAAAGATATAGTGCCTCTTCCTTTGATTAAACAAGCGTTGTCATCTCCAAATCTTACTAGACCTCCATGAATTTCCTGAAATGATAAGAATTACCAGTCATATGATGCGAGCATCCACTATCAATGATCCATTCCTTTTCTTCAATTTTTAGTGTCAGTGCCTGCTCTACCGGTTTGACAATAGGTGTCGGTTGATATTATTTTATTGCAACAAATTCCCATCCACTATCTACTGGGTCTTCATTTGAATCATTTGTAACACCTTCATTTGCATAGTAACATGACTTATCTCTGTTTTTCTTAAATCTGCATCTCTAATACTTAGGGTTAGGATTATATGTTCTCTTTGCTTCCTCCCTTAGTCTTGCATATCTATTAGGACACCTAGAATCTATATGACCAATTTTATTGCAATTAAAACATTTGAAAGGTGATTTACCTTCATACTTACTTCCTACTAGACCTTTAAGCATCTTCCTTGCAAATAGTGCTTCAAGTTCTTCAAGTTCTTCATTTTCTCTTCTCATATATTCAAGTTCTTTTACATAAAGTGCTTTCCAATCAGATTTGTCAGATGATGATGATGATGATGATGATGCTTTGAAAGCTATATTAGTCTTGATTGTAGCAACAAGACCAAATTCCTCAAGCTCAAATGCTGAAAGTTTTCCAACCAAGGTATCTCTAGATATTGATGTATTAGGCATTATTCTCAACTCATTAATAACAGTCACTTTCATTTATTAAGCTAGTGGAAAAGCTCTTAAACCTTTAGAAACAATTTCATCTCCACTTAAAGATCCTCCACAACATTGTATTCCTAAAATAATTTCATTAAGTCTTTCCATAAATGCAGAAATTCTTTCATCTTCTTCCATTTTTAAATTTTCATACCTGACCCGATAACATTCCAGTTTTGCAATTTTCATAGTGGTATCTCCTTCATTCAATGTTTCCATTTTATCCCAAATAGCTTTAGCACTAGATCAGTCTGATAATCCCATGATTTGTTGATCTGATAATGCGCTCAGAAGTGCTTCTCTTTCTTTGTAATCATTTTCCAAGTCTTTAGCCAATGTCGGTGGATGAGGGTTATTCGGAGTAGGAACAACATAGCCATTTTTTGTAACATCCCATATATCTCTTCCAATGCAATTCAAATGTGTTTCCATTCTGATCTTCCATATATCATAGTTAGTTCCATCAAGTTTCAGACTGTCTTTCCTAAAAATATTTGTTGCCATAGGATCTCCTCAAGTTGTTAGGCTTCTGCAAAAAGAGGACTAGGCTCTGATGCCACTTGTTAGAAACTGGGAAGGACAACTGAGAGGAGGGGTGAATCAATTGTGAACCAATTTATAATAAATTATAACCCAAAATAAATTATTCCAACTTATAACTCAGTGCCGGTAAAACAAACTTTAATTCTAGTAAAATAGATTAACTATTATAGCAGTACCAGTATAAATTAATGCATGAAATAGAAAGAGAAACAACATCCACAACACATGACATAGAGATTTTGACGTGGAAACCTTGTAAGGGGAAAAACCATGGTGGTAAACCTTACCCACAATTAATTGATACTACTACAGATAGTAAGTGTATACAAATGGGTTCTGCACATGCAAATAGGCTAACTGCCTAGAGCTCACTGCTCAATCACAAAATAGGAGTCACAATGACTACAATTGGATGGTTAAATCCAATAACAATGCACTTCTTCAATATAGCATCTGCAATGTTGGATTCAGTACCAGTTTAAGCTCTGAACATGAGTTCCAAACACCTTCATAACCTTCCTTCAACCTTCTGATAATATCTGCGTGATTCATGCAAGGGTCTGCTTATTTTCTCTCTTCAATGATCTTCAATATTTGCACACACTCATCATACATATGATCTTCAATAAGATCTTACAATCATTTATACAAAACCTAAGACCAAATGTTAAGGTCAGCTCACTAAAGATATTACATTTAAATCAATTACAAAATAAGTCTTGGTGTGATACAATATGTCAGACTCAATAAAATTACATATTATCCAATCAATAAAACATTTACAAAATGTGTCATGCTGATCTAGAATAGATATCATGTATCGGTCAATAACCTAGTCCTATTTGCCGGTAAAAGAAAATCTGTCAACCTAATTAGATGAATAAGAAAAATACCAAATCCAAACATCCAATCCATGTCTTTGACATAGCCAAATGATCTCCAGATGATAACAAGTCATCATCACAGTTCGTGAACCATATAACTTGTCGGTGAACATATACCGGTGATTGTACATAAGCCACTAACCATGCCGGTGAACACAATGTGTTGGTTGAACAACAAACCAATATAACCAGAGTGCCAAATCAATAATGCAGACCTCCAGAAAGATAAGTGTTGACATCAATGGTAAAACAATGCAACATATGATGAAGTCATCCATAATACCAACATATTGCACATTAAATAAATTCCCTCAAAACAGACAAAGAAATGATGCCAACCTCCTTGTAGCATACAAAAAAGTGAAGTTGAGGTATGTGTGGTGATTTCACCTTGATGTGAAGGCACTTATCATAGACACCCAACTTATTAGATGTTTCCAGATCATCGAAATCATTCCTACAAAAAGAAAACAAAGAAAAGTAATATGCCCCCAATCCTTGCTCCTCTTAGTCAAGATAGACTTCCTTGAGTTACTCAGAGGGAATAATAATTAAAAACCAATGTAAAAGACAACACAGAAAGAAAATTTCAATCATATCTCAAACTGTTTAGTGATTGTTTTCAATAATCTTGTTTTGCTTGTTTACTCAGTGATAAAACTCTTCAGTACTTTGGAGACAGATGACTGACTCAGATTGGATGACCTAGTACTATCGACAAAAAGATGACCTGGTTGATACTATCTAGGACATGTAAATTGATTAGTAGATTACCCTAAGACTAGGACATTAATTGGTTTCAAGCCATGAGGGTTCCAAAAGAACCGTATGTCACAAAAGCAACTAAAAGATATGTACAAGTGAAAGCAAAGATGCAATAAAGAGGGAATGAATAGGAAATGCCAAATTTGGATTGATAGATAGAGTGCTTGAGTACAAGAGGTGCCTATTTACCATATTTTCACCTGCTTGGCAAATAATATTCCTCTTTTTTTTTCTTTTTTTTTTGACTTATTTTAGGACTTTTCTGATTTTTAGTATTTTGTTCAAGACATTTTAGTTGTACATGTTGCTGGAGCAGCGAATCTTAAGTGAAGAATTAGTTCAAGTGGATGGTCTTGATCAGTTTATGAAGATATTCTCCTTCTAATGTTGAGAGTTGATAGGCACCAGAGCCAAAGACTGCAATAACAATGTAGGGACCCAACTAGTTGGGTTCAAACTTCTCTTTGTTGTCTTGAAATTGTTGATTTTTAGGATTTTCTCTCAAAACAAGGTCACCAACCTAGAATTCTCTTTGTCTAACTTTCTTATTATAACCTCTAGACATTCTCTTTTGATACGCTCTTAAATGATCAAATGCCACTTGTCGACATTCATCCAGCAACTCAATTTCTTGCAATCTAGATATTCTATAGTCTTCATTAGTAACAACACCTTGAAAAAAAACTCTTAAAGACAGTATTTCCACCTCAATAGGAAAGACTGCTTCGGACCCATACAACAAAGAAAAAGGTGTAGCCCTAGTAGGTGTTCTGATACTTGTTATATAAGCCCATAGTATAGGATTGAGTTGTATATGCCAATCCTTTCCAAATTTGTTTACTATTCTATGTAAGATACTCTGCAAAATTTTCTTAGATGCTTCAGCTTATCTATTACCATGAGGGTAGTATATTGATGACCAATGCTGTTTGATTTTGAATTTTTCACAGAGCTTATCTAGATCTTTGTTTTTGAATTGTCTTCCATTGTAAGTCACAATGGAACAAGGTATCACATATCTACAGATGATATAGTTAAGGATGAACATAGCTACTTGTTTACCAATTTCTTTGATTAGCAGAACCGCTTCTACCCACTTAGTGAAGTACTCAATGGCAGTTATAATAAACTTGTGTTTGTTGTTAGGTCTTGGAGACAACTGAGAGGGGGGGTGAATCAGTTGTCTAATAAATTCAACCAAAATTAACTTAACCAAGACTTAATGCTTAATACCGGTAAACCAAACTTTTATGTCGGTAGACAGTTTTAATAGTTAATAGCAATATCGGTAAAGATTAATGCATGAAACCAAAAGACAATAACATCCACAACACATAACACCAATATTTGTGTGTGGAAACCTTGTAAGGGGAAAAACCACGGTGGGAAGCCTTACCCACAATCAAATGAAACTACTACAGATAGTATGTGTTTACAATATGGATTATGCACATGTAGAGATTATGCACATGTAGAGAGGCCAACTACCTAGAGCTCACTGCTCAATCAGAAAATGAGAGTCGCATTGACTACAATTGGATGGTTAAATCCAATGATAATGTACTACACAAAATAGCATCCTCATATGTTGGATTCAATACCGATGTAGTTCTGATTGCCTTCACAAAACCCTCCTTCAACCATCAAATGATGTCTGTATGTATAGCTCTGCTTATTTTTGCATATGCTCTATTACAATTCTTTTTCCCAATCACATATCGATCTTACAAATAAGATCTTACATATATACCATAACCTAAGACCAATTGAATAGGTCGGCTCACTAAAATATATTATAATAAAATCAATTACAAACAAATCAATATCCGATGCATGATGTCGGCTCAATGCATTTACAATAATAATAAATCATCTCCATAACATATCGTGCTGATCTGGAATAGATAAGTCTATCGATGCTTATCCTGGACCTATTTGCTAGTAACAACAAATATGCAAACCTGAATAAATAGTTAACCAAATCGCCAAGACCAAGTGATCGAATAATGTCTTCGACATAACCAAGTAGTTTCCAAGTCATTCCAAGTGCCGGTGAACAATATAATCTGTCGGTGAACCAAATACCAATGTTTTGCATAAGTCTCTGTCTTGCCGGTGAACATAACCAAAGTTCTCCAAGTGTTGATAAGTGTTGACAAGTGTTGACAAGCGATGACAAGTGTTGACATCAATGACAAAACCATATCAACATATCCAAAATATCAACATATGTTAGATGATGCAAGATAAATTTGGCCAATAAGGTCAAATGCCCATTGTTGAAAAGGCAAATTTGTGATTAAATGTATGAGATCCCTTGTTGGAGCATGTATGAGGTTCCCATGTAGCTGACACTTCTCACAAGTTTTAGCAAATTTTATAGCATCTTTTTCTATATCTGGCCAGTAGTAGCCAACCCGTACTAATTTTTGAGCTAAAGTTAGACCATTTGAATGAGATCCACAAATGCCTTCATGGACTTCAGATAACACATGTTGGGACTCTTCAATTTCTAGACACCTAAGAAAAGTACTATCCAAACCTTGCCTATAGATCATTAGCGATGATGACATACCATGGAGCATTTTGTATTAGGTTCCTTTTCTCATTACAGGTAAGATTAGTAGGAATAATTAGGTCACACAAGTAAGAGCAAATATGGCTGTAGTGAGATGAGTCATGTCCAATAATAGAACAGACCATTTGGGACTTAGGGGAATCATAAGAAGGATAACATAACTCTTCCACTAGGAATTCATAGCGAAACTCAGATTCTTGTAGTTATGATATAAACGCCAAGGTAGCTATAGCATCTGCTGCTCTATTTTTTGATCTAGGAATTTGTTGAAATGATACAAAGGTAAAGTATTTCTTGAGATCATCGACCATTCTCTTATAGGGAATCAGTTTCTCATCTTGAGTCTGATATATATCATTGATTTAGTTGATAATTAGGTGAGAGTCTCCATAGATGTGTAACTCAACAACCTTCCATTCAATAACCATCTTGATCCCATTTACCAAAGCTTCATATTCTGCAATATTGTTTATGCAAGGAAAGAGAATCTTGTAAGCCTTTGGGATTGAATATCTTTGAGGAGTGATAAAAAAGTATCCCAACACCAGAACCATGTTGAGTGAAAGACCCATCAAAGAACATTTTCTAGGCTCGCTAAGTAAGGTGCATGATGGATTCATCCAAAAAATTTATGTGTAAAGGTTGATTGTCTTCAAGAGGAGCATCAGCAAGTTGATTTGCAATCACTTGTCCTTTGATAGCTTTGTGCTCTACATATTCAATGTCAAATTCTATAAGAAACATGACCCATTTAGCCAATCTTCCTATAAGTGTTGCTTTGCTGAGAAGGTATTTGAATGGGTCAATCTTAGCCACCAAATTGATAGAATGTGTGAGCATGTCATGTTTTAACTTTTGTGATGCAAAGACTAATTCCAAACAAGCTTTTTCTATGATAGTATATTTCATCTCATAGGACACCAAGGTTTTTTTGATATAATATATAGCTCTTTCCTTTTTATTCTCATCCTATTGTGCCAAAAGTGCCCCCAATGATGTATCTATAGCTGATATGTAGAGAATCAATGGTTTACCTTGAATTGGTGGCAACAATATGGGTGGGTTTGAAAGATAGTCCTTGATTTGTTTTAGATGTTGTTCACAATCTTCATCCTAGTTGTATTTGACTCCTTTTCATAATGTCTTTGTGAATGGTTGAGCTTTATTCGCTAGCTGAGAAATAAAGCACCTTATCGATT
The DNA here is from genome assembly GCF_030272615.1 of Cryptomeria japonica. NCBI lineage: Eukaryota > Viridiplantae > Streptophyta > Pinopsida > Cupressales > Cupressaceae > Cryptomeria > Cryptomeria japonica. The sequence goes on along the minus strand of NC_081407.1, from coordinate 61,303,775 downwards.
GGAGGCGTCCTTGTAAACTTCTCATTTGACTGATATTCTTTGGAGGTGGCATTTCCATGATAGCCTTAACTTTTTTATGGATCCACTTCAATTCCTTTCGCTCAAACAATATATCTGAGGAGCTTACCAGATGTAACTCCAAATGCACACTTCTTGGGATTTAATCTGAGTTTGAATTTTTCAATTCTATCTAATATTTGATCTAGTTCTAATAGATGTGTTGATATTTTCATAGATTTAATTAGAGTATCATCAACATAATCCTCCATGTTTTTGTACATCATATCATGAAAAATCATTGTTACGGCTCTTTGATAAGTAGCACTTGTGTTCTTTAAACCAAAGGGCATTACATTTCAGCAAAAGGTTCACCATGCATAGGTGAATGATGTTTTCTCTTGATCCTTGGGTGCAATTTTGATCTGATTATATCTTGAAAAAATATCCATTAAAGAGTACATCTCATAGCTAGTAGTCATGTCCATGATCATGTCTATGTTGGGTAGTGGAAAATCATCCTTTGGATAGGCTTTGTTTAAATCTCTGAAATCAGTGCAAACACAGATTGATTTGTTAGGTTTAGAAATAGGTACAATGTTAGATATCCATTTAGCATAATCAATTGCTCTAATGAATCCATATTTTAGTATTTTTTCTAGCTTAACCTTAACAAGTAATGCAACATGAGGATGCATTTTTTCAGAGTTTTTGCTTAACAAGTTTAACTCTAGGAGTGATAGAGAGATGATGTATTATGAGGTTAGGATCTAGACCTAGCATATCAGCATATGTCCATGCAAAAATGATCTTCTTTTCTATGAAGAAATCAACGAATTCCTTTAGTTCTTTGGCTGACAAGGATTGAGCTACATGTATGGTGTGTTAAACTTCTTCTGTTCCAATATTTACTGGTTGTGTACATTCAATTAGCACTAATGATCCATTTTGAAAGTGATTAGGAAAAATCTCAAGTATCTCACCTTTAGGCACCTCCAAGAGGTTTTAACTGTTAGGTACATCCTTTATTTTTATTATTTTTTATTCTGACACTGCTACAGTGTGGTTTTCGCCATCAAAACTCTTTTTTTTCTTTTTTTCTTTTTACGACTAAGATACTTGACATCTTCTGCTATCACATTCTCACTTTGTTCACTGGTGGAAGAGTCCATTGGTTCAACTACATTAAGATAACAGGCTAATGTATAGTCATTTACAAAGGTTGGTCTTGAAGAGTACAGTCAATTAGTTCAGGATGTACCAAGGATAAAGTTTTAACAAGTTCAAGAGAGTTCATGGTATTATCATCATAACTTTGGACTGATAAGTCAAGTTCTAGAAGACTATTGTGTGTAGGTGTCTTGAGACCACAAAGAATTACAACACGATTATCGAAGCTTACATTAGTATTTAGGGAATCTAAACAAACAGACCTACCACTAGCATTGTCTTCTACTTTGAACTAGACCACATATCATGGTTCGATAGGAATAGGTTCAGCAGATAGAGTCGATATTCATGACGGAGTAGTCATAGTTTGGTATCAAATAGATATTGTCATAAATAGAGCTTATGTCAAGGTGGTCAGAGTCGTAAGATGAGTTTTTTGACTCTTCTTCAAGTGATTTAGTAAAATTATGTATAGTATAAATATCTACATCTTCCTCTGGACTAATGACTGGTCCTGCTTTTGTAGCCTCTAATTCTTCTTTTGTATTTCCACACCTAATTTGTTCTATCTCATTAGAGAGAGATATGGTAGGTGAATAATTTTCCTATTCTCTTTCTTCTTTTAGTTGTTGGTCATAGTCTTCTCTTCTTTTTAGTTTGATTCCCTCTATTTCTTTTTGTAGTTTTAAGCACATTATCTCTTGTGTTTCATCTATGATGTCACTAGATTCTTCAATAGTGTCTTTAGTAGATGCATCTGATAGAGGCTTTGGACCCCATTCATACTCATGAGTTTGTTTCAGAGTCATCTACTTGTATTCTTTATGTGTATGTGACCAGAATGTTTAGTGGTGCAAACAACTCTTTTATTCCTTCAATTTCTTCTCTCATGTCTTCTAGGATTTCTACTCCTTGTAGTGTTGTTGCTAATACAATTGGAACTCTGTTACTAGCTACTTCTTCTCTCTTGATTTCCAATTCTTCTTATTCATTTTCATGCTCTTGCTGAGTTTGTTGAGTATTTACTTCCTGTGATGTTGAAGGTAGTATCTTTTTCCTCCATTTAGAATGATGATGAGAAGTATATTTTTGATTTGATGATTTTATTAGATTGTATCCAAGTCTAGCTTTATCATTTGTAGACTTAGTTTGTAGCTTAATAGGTTTAACAATACCTTCATAATGCTTGCCTAGAAGACCGGCACCTAAATATCCCATGTGGTGAATCACCTTATAGCCTGGACCATATTGTGCCAGGAAAATTTCATAGTGTTGTTTTCTTTGCTTTTACTATCTTCTTTAAAAAGCCATTTGAGAACAACATCCTCTTCTATTTGATCTGCAAGGGAAGTAGAGGATTGTACAAAAATACCATCATAAATGACATTTGGATTTGAATTTTGTGGCTTCATAACCTCTGATAGTTTTCCAGACTATCTTGGTGATGGAGGAAGACACATTAGTGAAAGTACAGGTTCTATTTTGTATCCATCCATACCAGTATATGTGACTTTCAATTTCTTTTCTAAATCTTTCATCAAAGCTTCTTAACTTTCAGTTGTAGAGGCAACTCTGTTATGAGGAACAAAGGTATCAGTACACTGCATCAATGCATTACAGGTATAGCTTGTACTAGCAGGAATACTAACTTCAACTCCATTATAAGGAAATTTCAAGTAATGATGATATGTAGTTGGTACTGCTTTCATTTCATGAATCCATGGCCTACCCAATATGATGTTGTATGAAAGAGGAAGGTCAAGCACCTGAAAACTAACATCTCTCTCCATGGGTCCTACCCTGATTGGTAATAGCACCAGACCTTTAGAGGTTCTTTCTTCTTCATCATAAGCTTTAATTGTTATTTTCTTTGCTAGATCAAAGACATTTTCAGAAAATCCCAACTCTATCAGTAGATTGTAGGTACAAATATTCAAGCCAGTGCCCCCATCTATCAAAACACATTTGACTTGGTGTTTATGGATCATAGCTTCGATGTGTAATGGTTGGTTATGTGGGTGATTCAGTGAATTGTCATCTTCTTCAGAGAAGGTGAGGTAATGATGCTAAGTCAAGTGACCCACCATAGATTAAAACCAATCTACATCTAAATCTTTAGGGACATTAGTAGTGAGAAAAGAGAGATCTTAAGTAGTTCAAAAATGGAGATTTGAGTGGTAGTTCTTTTCAATTATTTGACAATGCTAAAACCAGGAGAGGATGATGAAGTCAACTACTTAGATTTAGCCATGATTATATATGGTTATCTATTTTAAGAAGTCGGTAGGTTTGATGTTGTTTGAGCAGGAGTTGAGGAACTAGCTTCTTGGAGAGTAACCTTCTTTTGAGCATGGGTCATAGCATTTTCAGTTTGTGCTTTATTTTGTTTAGCTTTGATTATGATCACATTGCAATACTCTGATTGGGAAGATTCAATCATGTTGATTACATTTTCATTGTTAGTGTCACCTCCCTTGGATTTTGAGGAATCACCTTGTTCATAAGCAGGTAAGGGATCTTTAAAAGCTTTGTGATCATCATTATTTGTGTGATTTCCAACAACAATTTGGCTAGCATTGATGAGGTCTTGAATCTCATATTTGAGCTTCATGTAGTTGTATGTTGTATGACCTTTGTTTTGATGGTATTCATAGTATTCATTTTGCCTCCACCATTTGGGTTTAATTTCTGGATCATATGGTTTAGAGTTATCAGGTAATGTTATCAGATTATTTTCCAATAAAGTCTTAAAAGCTGATTCATATGATTCTTCTAGAGGAGTGAAATCACGTTTAGGTTTTGAAAGCCATGGTTTTTCTTTAAACCACTCTTTTGATTTCTTCAGAGGATTTTCTGCTATAGTTTCATCTGCTTTGAGTGCTTGTGTGCCACTGGCCAGATTAAATATTGTGGGTTTTGATTTTGTTTTAACAGTGCCTACCACTTTATCATTAACAACATTTATGTTATTATCTTTGCCATATTTCCAGTATTTATTCTCTTCTTTGGAACTAGAATCTTACTGTGTTTCTTTCCAAGGTGATATATCTCCTTTCTTTATAAGCACATCTTCCATTCTGAGGGCACTATCTATCATTTTGTTGAATGGAGGGTACACTTGCATTTGGATACTGTATTTCAATTCAGGGATCAAGTTATTGACAAAGATATCCATCTTTTGAGAATCTGGAATAGGTCATGAATATCTAGAGAACATTTTGCTACAACATTGAAGAAAAGTGAGAAAAGGCTCTCTTGTTTTTTGTTTGGTATTGCAAAGCTCGATCATAGTGATTGGATGACAAATTTTATAGGAGTATTGATGGAGAAATGATTCAACTAATTCCTCAAAAATTTTAATTCCCATAGGTAGGCTTGAAAACCATTCCATAGTTTGTCCTCCTAGACTCCTTGGAAAAGGCGCATGAGATATGTATGTTCGTGCATGAACTCCATACATAAAGCACAAAATTATTTGACATGGTCTTGAGGATCTGTATTACTGTCATATTTTTCAAACTTAGGAATCTCCACTCTTGAAGGAAATGGAGGCATGTAAAGGTTAATGTCAAATGGAAATGGGCATATCGTGTCCAGAGAATATTGCTTTAATGATTTATCCTTGTTTTTCAGCTCCATGATTTTAGTCTGTAATGCTTGCAATTGTTTGTTTACTATCACTAAAGGTGTCTCTTCCTCTTTAGTGATAAGGGTTTAAATGTAATAATCAATAGGAATTTTAGCGCCTTGCTTTGCCAGCTCTAGAAAATAATCTTCTTTTTCTCTAGCCATGATAATCTTCATCTTTTTTCAAAAATTTGTATCCTTTTGACAACTATTTATAACAACTCTTGTAGGTTTAGAGGATTCAGAATCGCTAGAGAAGGAATCACTATTAGTAGCATGGGTGCTAAGATTTTCATAAGCATCGTGTTTAGTAGCTTGTATTTATTGCCTTTCTCCAGACATGGTGAGAGATAATGGTTGATCAAAAATTGTTAAATTTGACGATGAAGGTTTATTAGAGACAGGGTTTTCTACAAAAAATGGATTATCTAAAAAGGATAGTCCTTTATCTTTGTCACCTTTCTTGTGAGAACTTCTAGTTTGAACAGGCATTTATAACCGATGTGACCAAGAGATAGATGTGATGCAGAAGTTGAGATTGCATTGAAGCTAGTTGTTCATTTAACGTAGTGATTAAGAGAACTAACTAAGATTTAGTCTAGTTTCGGGAAAGATCTATCCTATATAAGACGTGATCTAAGTGACTTAAGTTTGATAAGTAGTTGATTGAACTAGCTGAAAGATGATTGACAAAATCGTACAACAAAACGATAGGGGTACACTATCAAGATTATTTATGCTTAGAATTATGATGAGCAGATTTATGCTCGTTGTAGACTGGTTAGGCAAGTGTGACTGTTCTGGACTAGAAAAATCAGAAACTCATACGATAGAGTTTTCAGATGCACACAACAATTTAATAGCTCCTAGATGGTAAAGACAGTTTCTCATACGAGTTGCTTCCTATAATTGTACAATAGTTTAATGGCCTCTAGATGATAATATATTGAGGATGATAGTTATTTATATGATATTATAATAAGGTCCAGATGACAATTCTGTAGACACATACGAAAGCTTAATAAGAGCCAGATGACAAACTAATAGAACCAATGAAGACTCGTACGATAATTATGAGAGGGTCAGATGATAATTTAGCAAACTCATACGACAGAGGACTGGACATAAATGAGATTCTGACAGATAGAGTTTTGACGACTGACAGAGACTAGTTTTCAGACATGGAAAGAGTTTTGATCACTGAGTTTTTGATGTTGATTTTTTTTCTCCAGTTTCAATTTTTCAATTTCAGTTTCAGGGATGAAAACACAATAAACACGCAAGATATATAATGAATTCCAAGCACAACATGCTAACCCTGTGGAAGTTGGCTTAGATAAGAAAACCTTTGCTTGCAGATTTAGGTACACACCCAATAGCTAATCAAAATACGGTCGCTAACTCTCACACAAAGGATTCTCAATGTCGTAGTAGCCAACTCCAAATGCTAATGGGGGCACGATATGGAAAGTATCTTGGGAGAGTTACTAGCTCTCTTGCACAAAGATTATCCCCCTTTTGGAGGTGAATCAGGTAGCCTCTATCTTATAGTTCTTAGTCAAAAATTTTGTTTGAAATTACCCCTTGAAGTCATGCAAGCATTATTGAGGCATATAACCTGATAAAGTACCAAAACAAGTTGTAGTCACATAAACATGATTGAGACCGCGAGGCCCTAAAAAATGCTCGATATAAGAAATCTCAAAGAGAAAACTCAAATAATCCTATACTTTGAGACTTTAATCACCAAAGGCCTATTTATTATAGTGAGTTGGAATGCTCAGGTCCAATTGTACTTACTTGGATCATTCTCATAGGGTGATTACATTTACCCACTGTGATAGGCCCACGAAAGGTACACAAATCTCAAATTTAGAAAAAGCCTCAAGGGTCTAGATTTCTAATTATCTATAAAAGAAAAGAGCACACTCTCCTACCTCTTAGATTTTTCTTCAAACATAATAGAAAGATTTGTTCATTAACCAAATAGCAATTTAAGTTCTTGAGAAAATACTAAATGAATACACAATGTTTAGTCGGTTCTCTTTAGGCAACCTGCAAAACCAACGCATCAGTAGTCATTTTGCTTTTGATTATTTATCAGGTGTATGTTTGGCTAATAAATTTGTTGATAAGCATTCTACAAGAAATCAGTTAGGCTGTGAAAATCTTAGACAGATAGAAGATCAACTAGGGTTAGTGTCAAAATAATCCAATTTTAATTCAAGAAAAACCTTGAAAAGTATACTGTTTTTGAAATGAGAAAACAAAAAATTGTACAACAATGTATACCTTTTCGAACGAGTATTCCCACAGACCTAGACAACAGAACATAGAATTAGATATCCAAAGCAAAAACTCATACAAATATTCTTGTTGAATCGGATGACAAAAGACACAATTAGACAACACTCCTACGATAATTGGTAAATACTCGTACGACCTTTGCAGAGGCTAGTATGAATAAAACCTGAAATGTAGAAAAAATGATTTTGACGCCAAAAAATAGAATTCTGAGCCCCACAGTGGGCGTGAGAAATGTGTGTGTGAAGAGTGGGTCATATCTGTATCTGGAATACACAACACTTCAATAAGTCATTAGATGCATGGTTAGTAAATCAATTAACAATGAACAATAAACCATCACAAATCAACCTACTCCCTTCTAGTAGATACAAGTTTAGTCTTGCTCTCAGATTTTTATATGCAATACTAGTGACTAGACAACACCTAAAAAAAGGTTTTAAATCTATATGAGCATGAAATTGAGTTGAATGAATGCAAGATTTAAGGTAGATGGATGAATATTAGGCTAACATGATTAAGCTATGAATGAATATTAAGCTAAATGATTTAAGCTATGAATGAATATTAAGCTAAATGATTTAAACAAATATGCAAATATGTCTCAATATGAAATCTTAATTAACCTAGAGAAAAAATAGCATAATAACAATATAATCTCTAGGATCCTTGATTAGGAGATGAGAGCCTGGATTTATAGAAAATTCAGAGTTAAACCAATGGTCCAGATCAAATGATGATGAGCAGTCAAGATTTTCCAAGAAGAAGAACAATTCAGGTGAATTGATGTGATTGGCTATTTTTCTCAGTTTTTAAAGGAAATTAAACTAAAATTAAGATAAAATCAGAAAAAACTGATTTATTCTCTATTTTATTCAATTTTGAGATTTAATTGTTTTAATTGCTTTTCTGAGATTTTTCAATTTTTAATTTGATTTTCAAGATTATCTCCATTTGATTTCTTTTCTCAAATTTTTGTTCTTTTTTCCAATAAATTCCTTTTTTAATGATTTAATGGCAAATTAATTTATTTAATTAAATATACTAGGATATTTAATAAAATAAATAGGATAATTGTTTAAAAATGATTCACTGGCAATGATCAATTAATTAAATATTTATTTAATTAATTTAGAGTGATTAATTTGCCATGTGACATTGATGATTTAAGAAAATAATTGTGTGCTCAAGATTAATTTTAATTGCCTTTGGTTAGGATCTTGGTGATGTTCTCGAGATTAGGGACCCATGTTTAGGTGACCATTTTTAGGGTATTACAAAACCCAAATGGGAAAAACCATGGTGTGGATGAATACCCACAATTATTCTGAACTCTTATAAAGCTTGGCCTGTTAGGAGCCAAGCCTTGTTAGAAGCTTTAGAAACATGTCTTGTTAAGAACAAATCTAGTTAAGGACTACCTAGTTAAGGGATTAACTACAATACCTTGTTAAAGGCAATACCCTGTTAGGAGTAACCTCGATAGAGGATTTCAAATCCAAACTAATGGATCACCTGGTTAGAGGATTTAGAAAGCACCAAGCCTGTTAAAGCTTACCCGGTTAAGGGATTTAACTATTGTAATTGTTAGAGAACAACAGGGTTTTTGTTGATCTGGTAATAACACTATCTTTCTTAGTTAGATCCTATTAAGCTCCTATCTGCATTCAAAACATTTTGTAGACACTCCTTCTAGTTCGACAACAGTCTCGCTACTACACTTAACAAAATTTCCAACACTATTACAAAACAACTCATCAACCTTATAAAGAAATACAATAGGTCGATATCACAACACAAAGCCTAAGATCTCATAGAGATTACAAAAAAATCGGTTCAAACATTACCATTGGATTATATAGCAATCAGCTGCACATTGTTCAAGACAACTTCGACTGCTCCTAGATCACCACTCATCGAATCCTATAGCTCATCACATGGTTTCACTTCATCCTATGCATATGTTCATTCCCAAGATAAAATAGTTATCTCTATGTGCCAAAACCACTTTGAAACTCATCATGTGTATCATGCATACATGGCATAATCATCTCCAATCACCATTCAATCATAGATCAACATAACTGATTCACCAGGATCCATCAGTTAGGGTTCGACATATCCACAGGTTAGGGTTACCGGTTGATCACTCAACTTCAAATAACAATACTAGTTTCCATCACTTCTCAACTATTGGTTGCATTACTGCATCACTACCTATTGCAAGACAACTCCAATACCGGTTGCAATTGACATCAATGACAATACTATACTTCATTAATGTAATCTTCATGCAATGCCAACAATATCCACCTTTAGAAGCTCTGTAAATTTCACACCTTTCCTTGCATTTGATTCTGAACCCTCTGAATGAACACCCCCTTGGGGGAAGTCCCTTCTTCCCTACAATCGGACCCCCAACCTGATACCACAATCGATTCACATGCTGCTGGTTCTATTGCTAGGACCCCATGATCTCTGGGTCATATGAAAGAAACCACCAAGTTTGACACTCCTTCCTCCTCTTCAGTTCTGATGAACTCTGGTCTAAATGATGGAGTGAAGAATGTACCCCTCCTTGGGCTGGAATCTATTGTCAGATAGATGAATGTGAAGATTGGTAAGAAAGATTCCAAGTCTAACAGGAAGAATGCCCTTCTCGGGTCCACTAATACAACTTTGGAAGTGGCTCTGGCTAACTTTACCCAAACTGATGAAGGAACAGAGATCAAGCTCTCGGATAGTCTCATGGACAAAATTGCTTCATCTCTTCACTTGGTGATTGTTGGTCATTTCTTCTCCTTTATGCCATCTATTGACATGATTAGGATATGGGCAAAATCTAGATGGAAATTAAAGGGAAATGTCAACATCTCGGTAATGCTAGGGGGTCTCTTCCTATTTAAGTTCACTGTAGAGGAAGACCTTATCTTTGTTCTCTCAAGATCCTAGGCTTATGGGAAGCATTTCCTAACTTTGGCTAAATAAAATCCTACCTTTGACCCCTTAGTTGAACTCAACCACATGGCTCCTATTTGGGTTAGACTACGTAGCCTACCACTGGAGTTCTAGGATGAACAAATCTTTTGGTGGATTGGAAACTTGTTTGGTAACTATGTTACAACATATTCGGTCACTCTTGCTAAATACAAGTTGGTTTATGCACGTTTTTGTGTGAATGTTGTGATTAATAAAGCTCTCCCCAATTTTGTTTCTCTAAAATCAAAGTGGGGAAAATGGTCCCAAGCTATTGTTAATGAAAATGCTACCCCTTTTTGTCAGAAGTGTGATAAACAAGGTCACACTTATATTAAGTGTAAGACCCAAGAGTCTACAAAACCCAAGTTGAAAGAAAAGGATATTATTGATGAACCCATCAGCCCAAGTTCTCCCTCTTCATCAACTCCCTTGGGACTGCCTATGTTAGGATTCCCAAAGATATTGAGAGGGGGTGAATCAGTATCTAACCAATTAATGGATTTTCTTAACTTATTAAATGAATTGCATGTCAAAACAGTGTACCCGTAAACCAGAATTAATGTAGTAAATAATAACAACAACCACAACATAGAAAGAACACCATAACACAATATTTTAATGAGGAAACCTGGTATGGGAAAAAACCTTGGTGGGATTTGTGACCCACAATATTCGCTTACTGGCCAATAAGAGAATATTATTGTTACAATAGGGGCCTGCACATGTAGGAAGGCCAATAGCCTAAAGCTCACTGCTTATATACAAAAGAGAAGTCTCACTGACTTACAAAAGTGGATTATGAAAATCCAATGTCATGTACTACTTCGGATCAACATCTGCTATGCTAGGTTCAGTACCAGTTTAAGCTCTACAACTTCAAAAACCTTATTCCAAACTTTGCCTTAATATTCACATCAATAATCTAACCATATCCGCATCTCAAAAATGATTTACATGAACTCATACTTATATGAGTCATATTAAAACTTTCCTTGTTGGCTTACAAAAAGATATTTAAATTAATTACAAAATACAATAAATAATATCATGTAAGCCAGGGTGTCGATGTCCATCTTTTCCGCTACCGATGTCAGTGCCTGTGTCTGTGCCTATATCGGTGCCATAGGATTGTAAGGTTGCCATCAATGACAATACCTTCAATCACCTACGATTTCTCATTGGAGTGTGCATTTTCCAACAATCTCCCCCTTTGGCATTGATGGCAACACTCATGAGAAAAAGCCAAAAAAGTGTTGTCCAAAATTTACCAAAACTGTCTTCCTCAAAATTGAGTGCTCCCCTTGAGCTGATGATCTCTTCTGTTATCCTTTTTCTCATCCTCAACTACTCCCCCTTTGGCATCAATGACAAAGGTTGTCATTCAATGTCAATTGAGTGTAGTTCCTGCCTAGTTCCCTGTAACCAGTGGGTTACAATCTGATAAATTTCCACCAATGCAAAATTTAGATTGTTGTTGAATCTTTCACTATCCTTTATTTCTGCTTCTATTCTCTGAATTGTACCAGTGAGAAGGTGCATTTTCTCTTCCGGTGTCTTAAGTCCTGGAACAAGAGCCTCATAAATCTCTTTTCTTAAAGAGATGAGGATATCTAGTTTAGGACTTAGTCTGCACTTAAGTTCTTTTGCCTTATATTCTATCCTTTTCTTGTCTTTCTCAAGTTTTTCTATTTTCGCTTCAAATCCTGCAATTTCCTGTTCAATTACTGATATTGAGTCTGATGAACCTATTAGGTTGTCAGCAATATCATTTATTTCCTTTTGGGCTATGCCAATCTCTATATCTATATCTTTTGTCAAAATGTCTGTTTTGCATGTGTCTCTATACATTTTCTTGAAGTCCAAAATTGTTTTGCCTAATATCAGTAATAAGGTTTCCATATGTTCCTTATTATTCTTGACTGTCTCCTCAAAGAAATTTTCCTTCTCCGTATTCATTTTCTCTCTGAAGGTGTCTTCATTTATCTGATCCAATGTTATTAGGTTGCCGGTAATATACTTAGACAATGTGTCTAATTATCTCAAAGAATCATTGTTCTCTATATTACACTTTGGAGCTATCATCTTCAAAATTGGTAAAGTGTCATCTATAGCCTTATAAGCTTGTGCATTGCACTCAGTTATTTTCTTTATTGAATCTAATAGTACCTCTGTTATATTTGATGGTCTAAATTTAGTCATGGATGTTCCAAATGACTGTCCAACTATTTTTACAATCTGTAATCCGCTAGTGGTTGTGATAGCTTTTCTTTCCTCTTTCTCCAAAGGGTCAGTTTGTGTTTGCATTTCTACTACCAAAGGCTTAGGCTTGTTTGATGTGGCTGGTGGCACTGTCTATGAACTAGCCTATTTCTCAATGTTTTCCTCAGTATGAACCTATTGCTCTACCAGTTTCTCAGTGTCCTTTCCTGATGTTGTCTCTATTTGTGCCTCTGAAGATTTTACTATGTTATCCACTGCTGGTTTTTCTTTGTTTACCTTTGTACCATCTCCTATTGGTGACTCAGTAGGTTTTCCAGTTTCAGTAGTTATCAGAGGCTCAGTAGATGCATCAGTATGCACATCTATGGTCTCTTCCTTTCCAGTGTCCAGAGGTTCATTTGATTTTTTAGTTTGTTGTTTTTCCTAATTTCAATGTTTTCAACTCCAATATTTCTTGCTGATGGCTCAGTTGCCACATATCTCTTTTTAGTTGTTTCTTTATCCACCACAATATTGACTTATTGTGTGTCAATGTTCATTGTGTATAGCACCTTAGAATCAGGATTTGTATCCTCATGTGGTGTTTCCATATTCTTTGTTGCCGGTTGCGTGTCAATAGTTTGTACTAGTGGAGTATCAGAAGGAGGTGGGGGCAAGTTATCAGTTATCTTTAGGCTTGGAGGTCCACCTATTTTACCTTTCCCCTTATCCTTATCTTTTTGGTAGACTCTAATAGTCTTTGGTCTTTTAAGCTCTTCTTGTTTTTCATTCTCAACAAAAAATATATCCCACTGATCTGCAGTTTCTTCTGTTATTTCATTTACTCTGCCTGCCATTAGTGCAACATGTTGGTGACGAGTTGAAAATACTATTTGATTGGCTTCACTGATCAGCTCATCAATCTCTTGAGTGGAGTTCACTAGGTGAACTGCAAGTAGTTTCTCTATTTTTATCTTTGTGTCCAATTCCACAATAGCTACCCTTCTAGCTTCTAATCTTTTGTACAAGTCATTGGGTATGTCATTTACAATCTCCATCAAGAATTTCTTATAGATGTCTAAGTGTAAGATTACACTATTTTCTATGTGTTGGCAATATAGCATTATAACAGACAATAAAAGATTGTTGGTGTAGACACCTAAAAATGGTCAATGCTTGCGGAGTCATACTTTAACATTTGTGCATTGCCTCATTTTAGGTTTTTGCGTCGCATTAACATTTCTCCTATGTCACGCACTTGGTTTTTATCATTTGCAAGCATTGAGTCATTCTTCTGCATTCTTCAATCATCTCACTCTCAAATTTGGTCTTGTCGACAATACTATCCAGTCATGATTTTAATCAATCTTATCCTATTGCATCAATGTGCGTACTCATTTGTCATCATTTTGGACATCGTCAATCCTAATTAGGGTTTTGTCCTCCTGTCAATCTTGCAATTGATTTGTCATCGATTGTTGTACTCTTATCAATCTTGTCGATTTATCATCAATCCTTATCATTTTCAATCTTGTCATTTTGCGATCGATTCGTCATCAATCGTGGTCATTTTCAATATTGTCATTTTGCAATCTATTTTGTCATTGATTCTTGTCCTCTTGTCAATCTTGTCATTTTGCGATCGATTTGTCATCGATCGTTGTTTGTCTCAATTATGTCAATTTGGATCAATTAGTCATTGTTCCTTGTCAATTGGCGCATTTATCAATCAAATCATTTATCACATTGGTCATTTATCAAATCATAATCGATATCAATTATCCTTTGTCAAGACCTAATTGTCATTCTCGCATTGCTAATTTGTCTTCTAGGGTTTTATGATTTAATCATTTAGCCTTGTGTGTCATTTCTTCCTTTAGGATTAATAAATTATTTATTTATCCTAAGTCTTCTCATTGCAATTAAATGTTCATTTAATTGGCTAATTATTCCTCTTTGTGAATTAATTAATAAATGAAAAATTATTAATTAATTTACCTAATTCCTAAATTCCTCATTCTCTAATTTCCTAATTTTCTAATTCCTAATTTCAATTTCCTCCTATTTCTCTCCTAAATTCATGGAAATGACATGTCAATTTGTCATAAATTTGTCATAATTGACAATCAATCAATTTTGACATAGAAGTTGTCATAATTTGTCATAAATTATCAATCAACAAATTTTGCATAGAAAGTGCATAATTTGTCATAATTTGTCATAATTGACATAATTGATTTGCAATTTCCATTTGCATTGAATCATGCTAATCTTGTCATCTCTCCAATTCTTCTATAAATTGGATGATCTTCATCAATCAAAGCTAATTGGTAATCAGACTATCGAATTTACGCTTCTTGTACTCTTGATCAAAAATCTCATCTACTTGCTTTCAATTGTGTGTGTGCACTTGTAGGTGAGATCCACAACCAAACCATTTGAAGAGGAAAGAAGAACAATGGAGCCACATGAAGGAGCATTCAAATCTGCTATTGGTTTGCATATGTCTTTAATTTTGAATGCTTTTATTTCATGTCTCTATTGAGTGTGCTTAGGATAGATTCATTGCATTCTAGCTTTTTGTGATTAGGCTAAATTAGTTTTTATATGTTTTGATGATTTCCTATTTCCTAACGTACATTAATTGGTGAACCCGACGTGAAACACTAACCTTCTAACCTCTTTATGGTGTTTTTGAGTGCTTTCAAGTTGATTTGCAGGCCAAAAAACCCAAAAACAGGGTCATGCAGGGTTTTCTGGAGACTTCTGCGCCTGTGTCCTGCATCCTGTGCCTGTGTTGATCATTCTGCACCTGTGTTGAAGACATTCTGCACTTGTGTCCTGCATTCTGTGCCTGTGTCCTGAGTTCTGCGCCTGTGTAAAGTCCAGAACAGGGGTAAAAATGCAGTGTTTTATTTGAAATTTGTTTAGTTTTTGCATTTTGTTTTCCATGCTTTGGATTTTGGTACTAATTATCTGTGCAGAATCTTGGCATACACATGGAAAAGACAATAAATCAAACTACTAACATGGGTTATGCAGAATCGATAGTCAAAGACAATAAATCAAACTCCTAACTTGGGTTTTGCAGGTTGCCTTGGAGAAACAATTAAACTTGGTGTTTGTCTTTAAATGCTTTAGGCACCTAGTGATTTCTAATAGGTTGGAATGAACATGTTTTTGCTTTGATTGTTGAGTGTGACATTGGAGTAGGAGAGTATGCTCTCATCCTTTTAGGGTGATCAGAAATCCAGATCTTCGATACCATGCTTTTGTCTTTGATTGTGTGTCTCCTTTAGAGGGCCTACCTTCCTGACCACTTTGCTTTTGCAAGCAAGTGATAATCATGAGAAGGGAACAACCCAAAGTGAGTATAGCTAGAATTCCTTGGCATTCTAACTCACTGTAAAAAAATACCCGATGAGCGAAAGCTTTGAAGGAAGTGTTACGTGGGAATTGCAGTTACTTGGGAAGTGATGACCCTTGAACTCTTTCTCATATCAACATCTAAGTAGGGCCTCTTGGTCTAAATCATGCTTGCGTGACTACATTTGTTTGGTATCTTGATGGGCTTAATGTCTCAATCACGCTTGCGTGACATCAAGGAGTAACGCTTAACAGAAATCCTTACTACACACCTTGTTTTAGAGGCCAAAAACCCTTCTAGTTGCTTGAGAAGGACAAATTCAGATACTTGGAAGAGATACTAAGTTCGCCATGGGGAGATTTCCATGGGGACTGATGCTTGGCTTCCCTGAGAAGTGAGTTCCGTGGAGGGGAGCCCGTGGGGTCAAGCATCTATGTATTCTCCTTGAATCTCATAATGAGTCTACCTCTCAAGTACCTAATGTCTTTGCCTACCATAAGAAATGTGGAAATGAGCATGATTGTCTTGAGTCTAAGTTGCAATATCTTGTATTCTTTGCTTGTCAAAAGTTGAATTGCATCCCATTTCAAAAGCAAAAACAAATTTATTCAAAACATAAGATTAAACACAAGAGACATTCATCCAACAAAGGTCCAACAAACTTCAAAACTCATCTTCAAACATGGTTAGCAAACATTGTTCAAAATCTTATCTCAACAAGCATGTCACTTACATTTAGGTTCATCCTAGGTTGCATTTTGCAAAGTTCATTGTCAACTATCAAGGTTAAGTGTCACCTAAGTCATACTCCTTTGCATATCAATAAGAGTCATCCATTTGCATATGTCCTCTTGCATTAAAGTCATATCATTGTCATACATTTGCATTGCTTACCCTAAGTCTCTTCATTAAGTTTAGGTTATTATCATATCATATCAAGGTCATTGTCCCTTTGCATATAGTGTGAAAATTAGGTTTTGTCATACTTAAGTAATCCAAATCTTTGATGCAACCCTAAGTCATTGTTAAGAAGTCTAGACCTTATCAAATCTTTTGTCTTTTTGTCATTATTGTCATTTGGTCAAACCTAGCTTAGTATCCAAGCATATAGGGGAGACTTTGTCATTTGTCCTTTTGTCCCTTAAGTCCTTTTGTCCTTTGAGGTCTAGACATCATTCCAATTTCCTAAGGGTCTATTTTTAGATTTGCATTCCAAAAAGTTTGTCAAAACCTTCAAAAATAACCAAAAACATAGATTGCATTTTCGTCTATCTAGTTTGCATTTAGTTGCATATCATACATTATCTTTGAAAATTCCAAAAACATTGCATTTGCACAAGTGACATGCCTGTTGAGACAAGATCAAAATCTAAAAAGATGGGCAAACCAATGTATCAACCCATGGACAACATAGCAAATTCGTAGTTTCAAACCAGTCAAATAGCACAAATTGAAGGTTCATCAAACACATCTCTACCACCATATGGAACTTGGACCACCTCCATTATATGAACCAGTGTTTGTACCTATGAAACTAGGACATGGGAGTGTTCCACCAACTCCAAGAGGAAGTGTGCCTTTTAATTTGAATCAACCACACCTAAAACATGACATTCAAACTCAAACATTATATGAAGAACAAACTCTCTCACAAGGATTTGGTTCAGATCAAGGCATTCAACAAGAAACGAATCCAAATGTCCAACCAGATTCGTCATCCGATTCTGATACTTCTGATGATGTTGACATGTTCCTTCAAGATCCAAAGATAACAAAAAAGATGGATAAGTTCTTGAACAAGGTCTTTAAGATGTTTCCACAAAAGTATCTTAACATGATGAGTAATGTGACATCTTCAAGTGACCAAATCAATGTGCAAGAACAACAAAGCGGTGAGTTGTTAATTTTTTCCCTGCATCCAAATGAAGAAAATGCACAACAAGCCACTCAACCTACATTGATGAGTAAACGTTCTTCAAAGGCATTGACAGTGACTATTCCTCAAAAGTCACCATTTGAGACAATAAATAATCCACTATTCAACACAACACCTGTAACGCAAGATCAAATGAAGAGCACGCAAGTATTCACGGTTGTCCCTCAACAAGAAGTGGTTCCTTACATGCATAAAGTGGGATCAAAATCTAAGATGCAGGAAAGCTTCACAATTGGAATGCCTAATGTCACCAATGTCCAAAATAATTCCACGATGCAACAAAGTTCTTATGTCCCGTTAAGTTCAATATCTTTGCCGAATACTATTGCGACAAATCCTTCAATAATGGTGACACAAAGAGCTACAGATAGTGGTTTGCACCAACAACAATTGTTGCAACAATTGAGTAATATACAAAAGGTACAATCGAATGTGCAAACAAGTAATGTGCAACAACAACAATTTCACATTCGACAACAAATTGCAGTGCCTTCGGCACCATTACAAGTTAATGCAAACTTGCAACCATCACAATGGATTGGATAAACAACACAGCAAGTTAATGCAAGTGCTATACCCCATCCTAAGGAGAAGCAATGAAAAGCATCTAAACAAAGTTTTTTACAAATGATGGGATATACACCACGACAAAAATTGGCACAAAGTCAACAAATTCCGATCCGTCAGCCTCAACACCAACATGTGCCACAATATGTGCCAAGACAAACAAGCTATCCTACTTTACAACCGCAATTGGCGCATGTGCAATATCAACAACCTACTCAATCACAATATCAACCTAGGCTCCAAGAAGCACAACAACAAGGTCAATATCAAGGCATAGCACAACCGCAGCAACAAGCGATGTACCAAGAACTTTATATGCCTTAAACACCAAAAACGGCCATTTTAGAGTATCAACAACCGATCGGAAATGCGATGTATCGACAAAGGATACCAACTGGGATTAATGATGGACCTCTAAATTCTGATACAATTGCACAACAACTTGAGAAGTTGCAACAAAAAGTTGATGCATTAGAAACTAAAGGAACAAAGAAGTTGTATACAGATCAAGATTTATGTCCTAATCCATTTGACAAGAGTGTACACATGCCTCCATTCCCTAAGCATTTTGAGGCACCTAATTTTGAGAAATATAAAGGGAATGGCAATCCAAAAGATCACATTCGAGCGTTTTTCGTGGCATGTATTGAGGTAAGCTATGAAGAGATGTATTTAATGCGCTTATTTGCATGAAGTCTCACGGGACAAGCTATGGATTGGTATTCACATCTACCAGGAAATATAAAGACTTGGTCTGAATTGGCTCAAAAGTTTTTATCTCATTTTGCGTTCAACATCGACAGTGATGTGACCATGTCAGATTTATGCAACACCAAGCAAAAGCAAGGTGAATCATTAGTGACTTTCTTGCAACGATGGCGAAGCTTATATAGTCGTTCTTCTCTTGATATACCCGAAGAACAACAAGTGAATCTGTTTATCCAGAATTTGGTCCCAGAAATGATGTATGAGCTAAAATTGAAAAGTCCCAGTACTATAGAGAAACTCATTAAGAAGGGAATGAGCATTGAAACGGCTCTAGTAGCTAAAGGAATTATCAAGCTCAATAAAGACAATGACAACACCAATTATTCGGGGGATAGAAACAAATTTTGGTATAAGAACAAGAATGTCACTAATGATGGAGTTGTTGATGCAAGAGCGGTGAATGCAAGTCAACCCCCATTCACGATCAAGAAATTGAGTGTTCCTAATATGTCAACCATGGAACAAAATCAAGCACCAATGAGCAATGTTACTCAACAGCCGCAATACCAACAACATGTTCAACAATAGCATACTCAACAATATAACCAACAACAAGGCCAACAACAAAACCAGCAGCGCAAACCCTTCCGATCGTGGGATGGGCCTCCTCGACAATTTATGCCATTGGGAGAGCCTATTGAATCGGTAATGAGACAATTGATACAAGCAAAATTTATTAAGCTACCAGATATCAAGGCAGAACCAGCGGTAAAACCGCATCGGTGGAATGATAATGCGTACTGTGAATATCATCGGTCCAAAGGACACAAAACTGCATCCTGTTTCCAATTGAAACACATGGTACAAGATTTATTAGAGCAAGGAGTAATTGAGGTAGATCCACCCCATCCGACCTCTAACACTGATCATACTATTTTCAAAACTCCTTTGCTTGATCATGAGAAGGGTAAAGCGTCTTCTTCCAACTCTGCCCAAATGGCCAATTATGCAAGTTCTGGTTATAATAATGTTGTAGCATCCTAAAATTGTGACACTTGCAATTTCGACTGCATTTTGGTCTTCATGATGGCGACGCAACACGCAACCTGAATGGAGACCCTGAAACTTGCTCACGACACCAAAAACTGCATTTTTCAAGTACCCTGGCCTAAACCTCCTTGCACCCTACTGTCCTGGGAGGTGGGACCAGAGCGCCCAACGCCCTGGTCCCCAGGACCATGGCGCCCAGTGCCCTGGTCCCTGGGTCCTATTTTGGGCCCAGTCTCCTAAGGAGATTGCGGGTCTTTTTGTTTGCAATTTGGAAATTACATTTCCTGGTCGGCCTAAGGTCAGGAAAATCAGTCTATCAGCCCTAATTGACAAGTATACAAACTACATTTTTCTCTCTCATTTGGAGATAACACATACATGATGGAAAAGGCGTGGAAACTATACTCAAGCATTCAAGCATTCAAGCATTCCTTCAAGCAATTGATCATTTCAAGTCTCCATTCAAGGCTAAGTGTTGCATTCAAGACAAAGATTCAACCATTGAAGAGGAGATCACATACTACATACTACTACAACATACAACATACAACATCTAAACCTTCGCACATAAGGATACAAACATCCTTAGAACAAGGTATTAGTACTTGTTTTACAGTCATTTACATTTACAGCACTTGCTCATTTCTTGGTTAATTCCAAAACCGGGGTTTGACCTAAAGGCAAACCCCTAATCCCTAACCCCCCAATCGTCTTTGCTTTTCTATGTGTAGGTTGCAGGTACGCGGCTGAAATTGAAGATCTGGAATCCTTGTGCAGAGACGAACAGATCCCCCTTCGTTTCACGGATTTTTCGGAGGACCGTGGTGCCGGGCACCATCGTCCTGACAACTTTTGCTCAAATTTGCAGGACAGCGCTGTATCGACATTTTACTACTAATTCCAAGTCCGCAGCTTCATACTATATCCCTAACTCAGTTTATAAGCGAATCTTTATCACTTTCTATGCATTCCTAGCTTAATTCCTCTATGCACATTCTTTACAAAAGAGGGTAGCCTTGCTGTCTTAACCCTTGAAACTCATTTAGCATCCAATTTTGCATTGCGTGGGATTGGATCTTGTGGGTTTCAACCCCTCTTTTGAATGTAAAGTCTCTCCCCTAAGTGAAAATCATCAACCCTAGTGAACCTCCCTTCTCTCTCCTTGGAGTTGGAAGAGGGGAGAGCAACTAGGGTTCAATCACGATTTTCCGCTTTACATTTTGGTAAACCCGACGTGAACATCCTTTCTGATTTTTCATGCTTAGATCTGAAAAAATTGATTACATTTCCATGTTTGATCTTTTGCAAAATTTTAGAGGTGATTGCATAAAAACCCTAAAATTTCTTTTTAGTAATTAAGCTTGTGAAATGTTTAAATGTTAATGCTTGTTTCAGATCTATCCTTCTATTACAAATTATCAATTCATATTTGTGCTTTAATTTTGAAAATTAAGTGGTTAAGTGTCAAAACCCTAATTTTTGAAACCTTCTTGATTCAACCTTTGTCCGACAATTTCACTGATCAAAACATCTCCAAATCAGCTGTAACTTTGGATTCCGCAATAAAATCATAATATCTTTCATCCCTGAAAATTTGGAAAAAAGTTGTGAGGACCGTGGCGCCGAGCGCCATCGTCCCCGACATTTTTTTCGAAATTTCGGGAGCGAGATCTTACTATATTTTTCTGCTAAAATCCAGAATTTTGGCTGATTTTATCAATTTTAACACCTTCAAAATTACGGTCAAAGTTGGTCTTGTAATTGCTTGGATTAAGGCTTTTAAACATTCAAAAATCATTGAAACTGAAATTTTGTGTCAAAATTGTGTTCTTACTGTCCTAAATCTGAAAAGTGTGTTAACATTCATTAAAAATTTTAGTGCTTTATTCAAATTCTTGCATTTTGTGACTTTTGAAATTAAGTGCTTAATTACAACAACTTTGATTTCCGCTTTCAAAATTGAATTTTGCGTGAAATTGAGTCAACTTTTGAATTTCAAAACTTGCATTGCTTTTGGCATTCCCTCTAAAATCATAAAATTCAAAATTTTAGTTTCCCTCTCTTTTTCAAAATTCAAATTTTGCATTTTTCGACAATCTGGGTAGGGTTCAATTTTGAGATTGCAACTTTAATTTGGCCTATCTACAGATCGTAAAATCACTCAATTTTTTCAGATTAGCTTTAAAATCATCATACCTTTCATCCCTGCAAATTTTGAAAAAAGTTGCAAGGACCGTGTTGCACTCCGAGCGCCACGGTCCTGGACATTTTTTCCGAAATTTCGGGAGACTGTCGTGATTGCATTTAACAGCTTAAATCCAAAAGATTGGCTGATTTTACTGAAAATTGCTACCTCTAAAATCAAAATTTTCTCTCCTTCTCTAGTGCATGAGTTTTACAACAATAAGCCCTACTTACACTATTCCCGTTAGACGAAGCTGTATAATTAAGTCTTTCCGAGGTTTAATTACCGAGGAGATGGAACCTAATTTGAATAGCCTTTTTAACGAGGACATGGGTAATTCTTCTAATCCTCCTAATGATGAAGAAGCTCTCCATGAGGTTTCTGAAGAACAAATTTCAAAATTGGATAACCAATTTGATGATATTCGACAATGGATGTCTCAAGAATACCCTGATAGTCAAGCTCTTCCTTTAATTGAGGGTCTAAAACGTATGCTTCAAAGTGATAAGAATGGAATTGATATTTTGCGTGGTATTGCACACATTGTGGATTCGAATGTGATGCCTATGAAGAGTTGTGCTGAAAATTTAGGTTGTACACAACCTCCTACTCAAGTCAATCATTCTATTCCTTTGATGACTTCTATTACTAGCATACCTACCTTTACATCAAACATAATGACCACTTCTATACAAGACATTCCTCCTGTGATCACCAGTCATGGGGGCAATCCTCCCTCTTCTTCAATTAACCCTATCCCTTCATTCAATCCGACTTCTTCATTCATTCCTTCAATGAGTGTTCCTATTACATCTTTGCAAATGAACATGATGCAATGGGGCAATTCATTTAACCATTCCATTCCTCCTTGTAGTGTTCCTCCTATCCAATCATCTCCTATGACTAATTATCATAGGGTCCCACCACCTTACTCTTTGCCTTCTTTCAATAACATAACACCTCCATCTCAATCTAACACATCTAATATGAATTCTTCGACTGAAGCGACCATTAACAATCTTGCACAAACTGTCTCTTCTTTACAGCAACAAATTGCCTCTATGAACCAATCTAAGTTTAGTGTGCCCACATTTGATGTTGCAAGCCCACTTTCTCTTGACATTGTTCGAGCTATTCCTCCTAAACATGTTGAAATTCCGCATTTGGAGCTTTATAATGGTAAGGGTGATCCTCTAACAAATGTTAAGACCTTTCAAACAATCTGTATTGATTTTGCTTATGACCAAAGGTTGCTTGCAAAATTATTTACTAGAACATTAAGAGACAAAGCCCTACAATGGTATTGCTCGTTGCCTTCTTATTCTATTACTTCTTTTGAACAACTTGCAAATGCTTTCATTCAACAATTTCAAAACAATATAAGTCCTAAAGTTACTTTGATTGATTTAATCCATTGTAAACAAGGTGTTAAAGAAAAAGTGACTGATTTCATTGGTAGATATAAGCATTTGTATGCTCAAATTTCTTTTCCAGTGCCTGACAATGACATTCAAAGAATCTTTATTTCTAATTTACAAAAAGATATTCGAGACAAACTTCTATTTTCTGAGTTTACTTCTTTCCAACAGTTGTGTGCAACTCTTCACAATTATCAACTGACTGTGAGTCAAATGGAACAATCACATCCTATGGCTCCGAGTGATAAGGGTGATATCAGTCAACAACCATTTGGGAAGTTTAAACCGAACAGAGATTCCATCAAATTCAATGAAAACATCATCAACAACAATGTAAATGCAACATCAGGTGTGCCTCCTATTTCTAAATTTTTCAAGAAAGAAAGAAAGTATACTCCTTTGAATGAATCATTGCATAGTATTATGAATAAGTTATTGGAACAAAATGTGCTTACTCTTCCTCCTATAAGGCAAATTGATCCTGCAAAGATTACTTCACCTTATTTTGATAACAAAGTTTTTTGTCAATTTCATCGTCAGCCTGGGCATGATACTGAAAAATGTTTTTCTTTAAAGGGTAAAATTCAAGATTTGATTGATAATAATACTATCTCTGTTTCTGGAGTGAATGATAAAGGCAATACATCTGTAGCTCCTCCTAATCAAAATCTTCAGATTTTCACTGATCCATTACCTTCTCATACCTCTAATGCGATTGAGACTAATGATTCCTCTTTTTCATCTGATGGTCTTGTGTCTATGGCTCCGAATGTGATTAACTTTGTAGAGCAGCAAGAAAACCCTAAAGAACCTTCCATCACGTTTGATTCTAGTGAAACCATTAGGGCACCTGATGGTCCTTTATACATAGTTGCAAAAGTCAAGAATACACCTTGCCGTGGAGTGCTTATTGATCCTTCGTGCATGATTAATGTTATTACTGAAGAATTTCTTTTTACTTTGCAATTGAATCAAGTGATATATGACAAAACAGATGTGATTGTGAAACTATTTGATGCATTTTCTTCTCCCGCAATTGGTTCTATTACATTGCCTATTGAGGTCCATAACAAATCCTTTGATGTGAACTTTGCTATTATTCCATCTTCCGAACAATTTTGTGTGAAGCTTGGCTATCCTTGGCTATCTTCCATGAAAGCTATTGCTTCTCCTATTCATAAGTGTTTGAAATTTCCCCATAATGGTGAAGTTGTTACTGTCAATCATAGCCTCTTTAAACCAGCTGAAAGAACCTCTAGTGTTCCTCTTGATTACTTTTGGCCTAAACAATTCCAATCTCTTCCTTCGCGAAGTGATCATCTTTTCAAATCTTATCAAAAGTGGAAAACAGATATGATCCTATCTCTAAGTGAACCTAGAACACCCAAACTTGACATTCCTATCGTTCTTGAGAAGGTAGTTCTTCCTTTGAAAGATAAAACTAATGTCTTTCCTCAAGAAGATTCCCAACCCGTTCCTATGGATGTGACTATGTCTATATCTAATAAACTTCCTAAAAGTAGACCTATCCCTCATCGTCATGATGGACTTGGTCTTCTTCCTAAACCGAAAATTCCTCCTTTATATGGAGCAGTTCCTCCTCCTTCTTTTTATAGAGAGAAGAGACCTTCTTCTTCTCCTATTATCCAGCCTAAGAGACCACAACCTAAACACCCAAGTGATAGGGATGAGAACATTCCTCCTCCTCAATCTTCTTCACTTCCTACTAAGACTAGACGAAATCGTTCTGCACGTGAACGCCGATGAAAGCGTCGTCTTAGAGCTCAAACTTTGAAATCTCCAAAAACACCTTCAACAAGCATTATTCCATTTTCTCCTCAGCCGGACATTGAGCCTAAATCTCCTAAACATAAGATGCATGATGGTCTTGATCCTGTGCGAATTAAAGATCGTATTTTTATAAATCTTGATGATGATATAGATGAAAATGTTATTCATGATGAAAATGTTACTTCTCTTGCTTCTGATAGTGAATATGAACTTGTTGATATTGATAACCATTTATCCAATGAATTTTCTAAAGCACTTATCCTAGCTCCTAGACAAGAACAACGTGGCTCGGAACATGAACATAGCCCTTGTTTGGATCTTGTGATAGCTCCATCTGCTATGTTGGATGTTCCTCCTCTAGCGTGTTCCCTGCCTTCCCAAAACATTGATTAGCAAGATCGGGGGGTAGATGATGTGCTAGACTAGTTACATTAGCATAGCAGATTCTCTCCTCCTCTCTTTTGTTACTTCTTCTATATGTTATTCTCATTCTTCTATTTGTTGTCCTTAGTGTTGTCTACTTGAGGACGATGCAAAGCATTGAGATCTCTCGATCTTTCTCATGTTGACTCAAAAGACACATGTGTTCCCTTCTTCTAGGTGACCTTCCTTGATTGGGGAATGAAGAACAATTATGCATACATACATATGATATACATGAATAATCATACAGCATACTGACCCCAAGGAAAGCGAAGTCACCTTGTGCTTTGTGTTTTGTGTCTATTATCCTTGGGCTTATCTCACACTTGGGGGCTAAATCCTTGCAATAACATGCTCCTTTCCTTTCTCATTCTTATATGTATCACTACCTTAAAGAAATCACCCCCGGTGAGGCGTGTGCGATCGCTTTAACGTAGGGGGGCATACACCCTGTCTATCTCTTCAAGATACTTGAAAATTTCTTGACGAACTTAGCTTTGCCTTGAAAATTTTTGGTATTTATTTTGCATGACTCATAGTGAGGGAACCTTACTACCGACAGTCATGGTTCTCCCTCGTGATCTTCCCTTTTACTTTGTCAATCGAAGTCGTAAGATCCTTAGTCCACTGGGGGCTTGGTGTATCTTGCCTCCTTGACGTGGTGAAAGTCTTTCAATGTTGTTTCCTTGTACTTTACCGGAAGTATGAGCATACATACTCCCGCTAAAGTGGGGGCTAAATGTAGTGTCCTAAAATTGTGACACTTGCAATTTTGACTGCATTTCGGTCTTCACGATGGCGACACAACACGCAACCTGAATGGAGACCCCGAAACTTGCTCACGACACCAAAAACTGCATTTTTCAAGTACCCTGGCCTGAACCTCCTTGCACCCTGCTGTCCCGGGAGGTGGGACCAGAGCGCCCAGCGCCCTGGTCCCTCAGGACCAGGGTGCCCAGCGCCCTAGTCCCTGGGTCCTATTTTGGGCCCGGTCTCCTAAGGAGATTGCGGGTCTTTTTGTTTGCAATTTGGAAATTACATTTCCTAGTCGGCCTAAGGTCGGGAAAATCAGTCTATCAGCCCTAATTGACAAGTATATAAACTACATTTTTCTCTCTCATTTGGAGATAACACATACATGATGGAAAAGGCGTGGAAACTATACTCAAGCATTCCTTCAAGCAATTGATCATTCAAGTCTCCATTCAAGGCTAAGTGTTGCATTCAAGACAAGGATTCAACCATTGAAGAGGAGATCACATACTACATACTACTACAACATACAACATACAACATCTAAACCTTCACACATAAGGATACAAACATCCTTAGAACAAGGTATTAGTACTTGTTTTACAGTCATTTACATTTACAGCACTTGCTCATTTCTTGGTTAATTCCAAAATCGGGGTTTGACCTAAAGGCAAACCCCTAATCCCTAACCCCCCAATCATCTTCGCTTTTCTATGTGTAGGTTGCAGGTACGCGGCTGAAATTGAAGATCTGGAATCCTTGTGCAGAGACGAACAGATCCCCCTTCGTTTCGCGGATTTTTCGGAGGACCGTGGCACCGGGCGCCATTGTCCTGACAACTTTTGCTCAAATTTGCAGGACAGTTCCGTATCGACATTTTACTGCTAATTCCAGGTCCGCAGCTTCATACTATATCCCTAACTCAGTTTATAAGCGAATCTTTATCACTTTCTATGCATTCCTAGCTTAATTCCTCTATGCACATTCTTTACAAAAGAGGGTAGCCTTGCTGTCTTAACCCTTGAAACTCATTTAGCATCCAATTTTGCATTGCATGGGATTGGATCTTGTGGGTTTAAACCCCTGTTTATCACTTTCTATGCATTCCTAGCTTAATTCCTCTATGCACATTCTTTACAAAAGAGGGTAGCCTTGCTGTCTTAACCCTTGAAACTCATTTAGCATCCAATTTTGCATTGCATGGGATTGGATCTTGTGGGTTTAAACCCCTCTTTTGAATGTAAAGTCTCTCCCCTAAGTGAAAATCATCAACCCTAGTGAACCTCCCTTCTCTCTCCTTGGAGTTGGAAGAGGGGAGAGCAACTAGGGTTCAATCACGATTTTCCGCTTTACAAATGTCATTAATTGTTTTTGTGCATCAACTGAGTATGTTTCTACCCTGAGAATAAAGGGACAAGATCCTTCTTGTGCAGTCACCACTCGTCGATCCAAGATAGTCCTGAAAGGAGCTCCTGCAGCTCCTCCCAAGCCAACTCCTGCAAGTCAGTATAATCTTTTGGATCACCTAGGAAAGACACCTGCAAAAATATCAATCCTTGAGTTATTAAAAATGTCTCCCATGCATCGTGCAGTCTTGGATAAAGCTTTAATTGAGTCCACTATTCTGACAGATATTGATGTTGACTAGTTTCAAGCCCGGATTGGACATTTAGCCGTTTCCCAAAATGTTGCATTTTCTGACAATGATATCTCACCTGATAAGCTCCCTCACAATGATCCTTTACACCTTGAAGTCTTTGTTCATAACTGCAAAATCCGACAAGTTTTGATAGATGGTGGAGCAGGTCTTAATATTTGTACTTTGAGAGTGGTTATTGGCCTTGGATATACAGAAAATGACATTGATGCTTCTAAAAGAATAACAATCAAAGCATATGATGATGCTGAGCGCCCATCCAAAGGGATAATTACATTGCCTATCAGAGTTGGTTCAGTGACAGAAAACACTTTCCTGCAAGTCCTCGACCTTGATCTCCCTTATAATATGATCCTTGGCCGTCCATGGATTCATGCAATGAAAGTGGTTCCATCCACCTATCATCAATGTTTAAAATATCCTTACAATGGAACTGAGATAACAATTCCGGGAGATCCTAATCCCTTCCAATTTTGTGCTATGCTAAAGGATACCCCTCAGCAGCAAGTCCCAGTCAACAGAGAGGCCAAATCACATAGCTATGTGGATCCTAATCAATTGTTAGATACTGTCAAAGGAAAATTGAAGATACAAGACCAAGGATGTGGAGAATATTCAATGGATCAGACATTCCTCATCGGGAATTTGCCAATATCTCCAAAATCATATGGCAAACCGCATTTATTGCAAAAGGAACCTAAGGCCATTATTCAATATCAGCCTCCTACTACATTTACAAGATGGGGTGAACTTGACAAGGAAACTGTAGATGATGATGTCATAGATTGGCTTTATAAAGATCCAATTGAGACCCCACCTATCAGATTGCTAGTGGAATGATATGGCAAAGGATTTACTATGCTGCAAAAGAAAGGATATGATGGTTGCAGTGGCTTAGGCCTGAACAACAATGGAAGGCTAGAACCTGTCATACCCAAGAGATGACCTCCAACTTTAGGGTTAGGTTTTGTACCATTGCGAATTGGATCCACATCTACCAAAGTGCCCACGTGTCGAAAAGGGCGTGATTCTGACGATGACATAACACCTGAGGATACCTGACCTGAGACTGATTCCAATGAATGGGAGTGGAGTTCTTTTTCTTCTAGCTCCTATGCCCTTGATAATATTTTCATTGACCCTGATAATTTGCCTATGGAAGACAAACATGAAATAACTCCTCTTCCTAAAACCTGTCCTCATGCTTGGATAGAGACATTTTGGGATCCAAGCTCCGAATCCGATACAAGCAGTTTGGATAGTGACACTACAGATGTTCATATCTTTACCATATCAGCCCTCTCTCTCCTTACAACTGATGATGACATGCCCCTCATCTATCCCCAGCTTATCCAACATGACCAACAAGAACCGCTCACATTGGACTGTTTTCAAAATGACGAAGCAATTGTAGAATTCCTTGGACTGCGAGAAGGCATACCACAAGGTGATCACAAGGCAGGATTTGCTATTGACCTGGATTCCACAGCATATTTTGGGGATTCAACTCCCTCTTCCAGTCATCAAAATGAAAAAAGAAAAGAAATAGTAAAAAATCAAAAGAATAGATCTTTGGGTGAAAACCGTAAGGCACTCTCTGATCATACAAAAGTAAAAAGAAAAGACGTACCTGCGGGTGAAAACCTCTCTGAGGCACCCAAAGGTGGAAGAGTGGACATACCCCTATCAAGTCAGGACAAATCAACATTACTTGTGGAAATAACTGAGGAAATCAATTTGGGTACACCTGACAACCCTAAGGTCATTCATTTTGCCGCTTCTCTCTCACAATAGGAAAAGATAGATTTTGTCAATTTCTTTCTTGAGAAGAAGATCAGCTTTGCATGGTCCTATGCAGATATGCCTGGCCTTGATCCAGAATTGGTTCTTCATCATTTACCACTAAAACCTGATGCTAAGCCTGCCAAACAGAAACTTAGAAAGATGCATCCTCAGGTGGCTCTTTTGGTCAAAGTGGAACTAAAAAAATTGCTAGATGTGGGCTTCATCAGACCCATTGATTATGCAGACTGGATTTCAAATTTAGTACCAGTTAGCAAAGTAACTGGGGGCATCAGAATCTGCACAGATTTTAGGGATCTCAATAAAGCATGCCCTAAAGATGATTTTCCATTTCCAAACATAGACATCATAGTGGACATGACGGCTGGATATGAGATGCTTTCATTAATGGATGGTTTCTCCGGCTATAACCAAATTCGCATTGCTCCTTAAGATCAGCATAAGACAACATTCACCTGTGCTTGGGGTACCTACTGTTGGAATGTGATGCCCTTCGGTCTTAAAAATGCAGGCGCAACATATCAAAGAGCAATGACAACCATTTTTCATGATTTCATGCACACTTTGATGGAGGACTATGTTGATGACTTGTTATGCAAATTTGTCACCAGATATAGTCATCTAGCCATCCTGGGCCCAATCTTTGACCGAATGGAGACCTACAAACTCAGGCTCAATCCAAAGAAGTGTGTATTTGGTGTCATAGCTGGAAAGTTACTAGGTGTAGCGTCGTAAATTGTACGCACTCGCTAGGGTGGTACAATTTCACACCTAGTTTAGCACCCACCTTAGTGCATTTTGCATTCTGCATTGCATTTCTCCTTAAGCACTTAATTAATCAAATTAATTAGGTCTAAGGTCCCATTTCATCATTCTCTACATCACAAAGTTGGGCCCTTTCACTAAAGCGTGCCCTTCGCATTTTATTCCTTCAATACATCACTTAATCAAAAACCCTAATTAAGTCCTATTTTGAACTTGGGGGCTTGGTTTCGGGGTCAAAACATCTCGAAATTACCTGTAACTTCGGGATTCTCTCTAAAATCATCATATCCGACGGCCCTGAAAATTTGGTGAAAAGTTGTCGGGACCGTGGCGCCCGGTGCACATGGTCCCGGACATTTTTCCTGAAATTTTAGGAGCGTGATCCAATCATAAAATAAAGCTTAACCCCAAGAAATTGGTGGGATATTCAATCTCTAGGTCGGCCAAAATACGAATTTACGATCTAGGGTTTCATACATAAAAGGCTCTCTTTCCTCATTTGAGAGGATCAGATTTTTGTTTCTAGGAACTTCATATGCAGCGAAAGAGCAGATCTTTGAGGACTTCAACAACATTCAACATCATTCTATCAAGCATCTATCAAATTCATTCATCCACCTAGGGCTTGGAAGACATTGAAGAACAATAGGAGATTACCGACTGAAGATTGGCTTGTACTCCTCCCTTGAGGGTTGGGTATGATTTCATATTGTTTTCATGTCTTTGCATAAGCTTTGATGCATCATTTATTCATGCTTTAGATCACATTGCATCTTGATTTAGAGCATTTACATTATCATTTGCAAGCAATTAGGGTTTACTTTCTAGGTTGCTCTAGTTTGCTTTCTTGCATTTTTGGACCTTGCACACACACTAGGTCTGCACACACAATATATTTTACAAAACAACTTGGCTATTCGTGGAGGTGGAAATCACCGAAGTGGGGGTTTGACTAAGGAAAAACCCTATATAGCCGCCCCTCTCCCTTTTCAGATATTATTGCAGGTTTCGGGATTCGGACGACGCCGCAGGATACAGATCCGGAGAGAGAAAGTTGGGATAGCACTCTGTGTGAAATTGCAGAGCAGGAGACCAGGATAGGGGCACTGGGCACCCTGGTCCTGCCAGGACAGGGGTGCTGGGCGCCCTGGTCCCTAGGATAGAGGCGCTGGGCGCCCTGGTCCTCCGGACAGACAGTTTGCAGACAGTCTCTAGACAGTGTTTCGGAGTGCAGAACAGTGGTTTCCGGTGCAGTTTTCAGGACAGTGGCGCCCGCGCCCCCGTCCCGAACATTTTCAGTCCGATTTTGACTCTGGGTACATATCTTCATTCTTATTTCATCCTTGTACTTACAGCTGTTCATTGTTTAATCTCAATTCTGCAATCTTGTTATTAGTTCATACTTGCATTTTGAGATTAGGGTTTGAACTTGCATTACTTGATCTTACAATTTCAACAAGGGAATAGGAATCCTAATAGATATCCCATGGCTCTCTCTTTCACCAAAAGAAGTAGCCAATTGTGCGATATCTCTAGGCTCTTTCGTATTCCGTAATGTGTGTCAAAGAGTAGGATTAGGGTATGTTGACCTAGTCTCGCTTTTTTTTCCCCACACATTTTGGTGAACCCGACGTGAAACTATCATTGCTTCCTCTTGCATTACATTTGTTAGATCTAGATCTAGATTTAGTGTGTTTTCATTTTCATTAAAAGAGAAAAGGAAAAAGAAAAAAAAAAAAAGAGTGTGTTTTTTTGCATTGGGTGTTTAAATTTTATGCAATCTTTTCAAAATGTCAGATTTTTATTTACAAAATGTTCATGCTTTTGATGAGTATTATGAGTATAGCCAAGATGAATTAGATGAAGCTTTAGATGAGTTTTTAAACCCTAAGGATGCTAAACCTTCATTTTACCAAAAACTCATAAAGCTTGTTACTATGCCATTTAGGTGTGATGAGAAAGATAAGTCGAATGATTCCTCTCAAGGATACATTCCTATCAACTCTTCCCCTGAATCTAGTAACATGGTTGTCTTCAATAATCCCCTATATGAGGAGATGTCTCCTTTTGAATCAAAAAACAAACCTTTTAACCGATATGATCATGCTTTGTTGGATGATGCTCTTGATGACTTTGTGGCTTTGTCGAAACCTATAAACAAAAACAAGACCTCTAAATTGGTTAACATGATAAATTTGAATGAACATAACAAGCCTCTTTTTGAAGTCCAAGGTGCTTATCCTTCTCCTACCTTTCAAATTTCTAAATCACCTCTCCTTACTATTCAAGGAAGGTATGATCATGATTCCTTTCACACCCCGAATAAACCAATCATCACTGTACAAGGAAGAAAACCTATAAGTCCTTACAATTATGCTAAAGAAATAACTAGAGAGAGTTATCATGCGGTTGCCCATACTTATCATACCAGAAATAATAGGCAACCTAATCCTCCTCCTGTTATTCCAGTTTCCCTTCCTAATCCTCAACCAATTCTTCCTCAAGCTCCCCGTATTTCGCAAGTTATGGGTAAGGAATATGATCTCATAGAACAACTTAAAGCTACCCCTGCTAAGATATCCCTTTGGGATTTGATTCAAACTTCTTCTGCCCATCATGGGATGTTACAAGATGCCTTGAAAGATTTGAATGTTCCTCCACTGAACACATCTAGTAATATAGCATCTTTTGTTAACTCTGTGATGAATCATAAAGCTCAAATTGTGTTTTCTCAAGATGAGTTGCCTACTAGTGAAATCCAACAACAATATGATCCCTTGATGATTGTGGTTGTCATGAAAGACACGGCTATCAGATGAACACTAGTAGATAATGGCTCTGGCCTCAATGTGTGTAGCATTAATCTATTGCATAAGATGAATGTGGATACATCTCTTATGGAGCCTGACTCTCGTCCCATTCGTGGCTTTGACAATGTGGCTAAGACTTCATTAGGTATCATCACCTTACCTCTCACAGTGGGACCTGTTACTTTGCCTACTCCTATCCATGTTATGCCAGGAAATTTAACATATAACTTGTTATTAGGGAGGCCTTGGATTCATAGCATGCAAGCTATCCCCTCTACATTGCATAGACAAGTTAAATTCGTTTATAACAATAAGACATACACTTTGATGGGTGATACTAATTTTCAAGCTTGTCTACAAACATCTAATTCCAAAGGAGATTCTTCTAAGCCACCCTCATCTAGTAATGACTCTTTAAACAAGAAACCTATCGCTGAGTCCTCGTTCTCTGAGGATCAAAATCCTTTGGATGAGCCTGGAACTCCTGAAGAAGATCCTTCTCGGCTTGAAAATACACATAAAAAGGATTTTGATCCTGAGAAGGTCCTCGCAGAAGATGATTGGGGATCTCTTGATTTTAACCCTACCTTTGTGGGTGAATATAAGGTTCCTTCTAGAGAAATTAAAATTGAAAAGAAGGAAGAAGCTGAAAATCATAAAGTTGAAAAGAAAGAAGAAACTAAAAATCAATCAACCTTACCTGAATCTATGAGTAATAATTTTGTCGTTGCTTCTCAAACTTCTTCTCCTCACATCTATAATTATGAAGAGTTTGATTCTTTGTCTTATGAAAAACCACCTTCTCTTCCTGAAATGGCTGATCGTTATGGTCGTGGTTTTCGCATTTTTGCTAAGCATGGGTATCATGGAAAAGGTTGTGGTGCTCATGAACAAGGGATAAGAGTTCCTCTAGAGACTAATTTTCACAATTATGCCTTTGGACTTGGCTTTAATCCCTGCAGACGTACTAAAGCTTCTAAAAGACCATGCATTAGTGTTAATGCTATCTCTACATCTTTATCAATACAACATCCTGAGTATATTGATGGGGATCCTTCGTGTGCCTGTGCTTTGGATATCTTCCCTACTGACGATGCTTTAGCTGAGTTCTTGGGAGCTTATGACACTCTTCCTCGTTATCATCACAATAGGGGACTCCCTTATTGTTTGAACACCGAAGCCTATTTTGGAAAAGAGATTGATAATGATGAGATTGTGAAAGAATTCCCTCAGTTAAAGGATACTCCTCAACAAAGTAATCTTCTCATAAGTGACACCATTGATGTTAAGATGGATCCTTGCAACAAAGAGAAAGTTATTAAAATTGGGAAATGTTTGGATGAAGAGGAACAGAAACAATATGAAGAACTATTGCATGAATTCCCTGAGATCTTTGCTTGGGCATATTCTGACATGCCTGGTATAGATCCTAAGATCGTTACTCATAATATTGTCTTAGTTCCTGACGCTAAGCCCGTGAAACAAAAGATTCGAAAAATGAATCCTAAGGTGGCTCTGCTTGTTAAAGCTGAGATTGAAAAACTATTGGAGGCTGGATTTATCCGCCCTATTGACTATTCCCCATGGATTTCAAATATTGTCGCTATGGCTAAATCAGATAACAAAATAAGGATGTGTACCAACTTTCGGGATCTAAATAAGGCTTCTTTAAAAGATGATTTCCCTCTTCCAAACATTGACATGATAGTTGACTCTACGGCAGGACATGCCTTGCTATCCTTCATGGATGGTTTTTCAAGCTACAATCAAATTTTCATAAACCCTCAAGATCAATTCAAAACTGCTTTCACTACTCCTTGGGGTACATTTTGTTGGATAATGATGCCTTTTGGACTTAAAAACGCCGGTGCAACTTATCAACGAGCGATGACCCTTATCTTTCATGATTATATGCATAAGATTTTAGAGGATTATGTTGATGATATTTTGGCCAAATCCTTTCTTCACATGGATCATGTTAAAGGCCTTCATCAAATCTTTGAAAGAATTCATAAATATCACTTGTGCTTGAATCCCCGAAAATGTGTTTTTGGTGTGGACAGTGGAAAACTATTAGGGTTCATAGTTTCGCATCGTGGGATTGAGGTGGATACTAAGAAAATAGATGCTATTGTTAACATGCCACCTCCTCGAAATGTGTCTCAACTTAAAATCTTACAAGGAAAGATTCAAGCTATTCGTAGGTTTGTGTCTCAACTTGCGGATCGTACCTTTCCTTTTACTCAACTTCTTAAAAAGGATATCACTTTTCAATGGAATGAGGTTTGTCAGCAAGCATTTGAAGATTTAAAAGTGTATTTGGCTAGTCCTCCTATTCTTCAACCGGCCGAACCTTCTAAACCCTTTCTTTTGTATACAACTGCTTCTTCTCATGCTCTCGCAGCATTGTTAGCACAACATGATAAAGATGGTAAGGAATGTCTGGTTTATTACATAAGTCGTACCTTACTAGATTATGAGACCTGATATTCTGCGATAGAAAGACAATGCTTGGCCGTGGTGTTTGCGACTCAGAAATTGAGACATTATCTTTTAAATTCAGAAGTCCACGTCATGGTTAAGTTTGATCCTTTGAAGCATCTTTTCTCTAAAACTGATTTATCAGGACGTCTAGCTAAGTGGGTTATGATGTTAACTGAATTTGACCTTAAATTTGTTTCACAAAGAGCAATTAAAGGACAAGCGTTGACCGATCACTTAGTTGAGGCCCCTTCGCCTTTCTCCTTCCCTAACCCTGAGTCCTTTCCCGATGACTTCATTCTTTCTATAGAGAAAGATGAAACTTGGGAGTTATACTTTGATGGCTCTAAGTGTTGTACGGGATCGGGGGCAGGTGTTGTTCTAATTTCTCCCACAAAGAAACCCATTCCTTTATCATATCGTCTAAATTTCCTGTGTACCAATAACATTGCTAAGTATGAGGCTCTTATAGTAGGAATAAAAGCAGCCTTAGCTCTAAATATAAAACACATACATATCTATGGAGATTCGCAATTGATTATAAGACAAGTAACAGGAATATATCAAGCAAAACAAGACAAATTATCACAATATAAAGATCTTGCTATCTCTTTATTACAAAATTTTGATTCTTATACCATGGATCCTGTTCCTCGAAAAGATAATCGACATGCGGATGCAATGGCATGTGTGGCTTCTCTAGTATCTTTAGAGGACCCTATGGTCGATCTTAATTTCGTTATTCACAATCTTATTTCTCCGGCTATTGAAGATGATTCTAGCTTGATAACATGTTGTGACTTTGTAGACTCAGATGAATGGTTCTCGTATATCATAAGATATTTGACCGATGGTACCTTTCCTGATTCCGCTAATAGGAACACTAGGGCTAGAATCCGCAAGCTGTCTGCTAGATATATCATCCATTCTAATGTCCTTTATCGAAGGGGTTATGATGGTCTTCTCCTTCGTTGTCTTAACAAGTCAGAAATCCCCGTTGCTCTTGAAGAGGCACATTCAGGTGCCTGTGGGGGGCATTTTGGGGGCAAATCCCTGGTTCATAGGTTGCTTCGTATGGGATACTATTGGCAAACTATGTAGAAGGATTCATTTTCATTTGTTAAAAAATGTCATTAATGTCAACAACACAATAATCTGATTCATGCTCCTTCCCAAGAACTTCGTTCTCAAGTAGCTTCTTGGCCTTTCTCCGCATGGGGTTTGGATCTTATTGGAAAAATTTCTCCTTCTTCATCTCAAGGACACACCTTCATTATAACTACAACAGATTACTTTACGAAGTGGGTAGAAGCTATTCCTCTTCGCTCTACTACTGCTGAAGTGATTTGTCAATTTCTTCTAGAAAACATCATTTCTCGATTTGGGATACCTTCCACTATTATCTCAGATAATGGAACATCATTTAAAAACAAGGATGTGAAGAAATTCCTCGAGAAGTATCATATCAAACATTGATTTTCTACACCATATTATCCTCAATCAAATGGCCAAGCCGAATCATCCAATAAGATAATTGAACAAATTCTTTGTAAAACCGTGAATAAGCATGGTAAGGATTGGAGTAACCAGCTGATCTATGCTCTTTGGGCCTACCGAATGAGTGTACGAATTGCTACGGGAACTACTCCTTATAATCTTGTTTATGGTGCTGATGCTATTATGCCCTTAGAATTAGAGATTCCATCGCTTAGGGTTTCTCTCAAAGGTATAGTAGATGATGACTCTTATAGGGAACAATGACTTCAACAGCTTGAGATGCTTGATGAACAGCGCATAAATGCTCTTGAGCATATTCAAGCGTATCACAAAACTCTACAACGAAGCTATAATGACAAGGTTATTCAACGTTCCTTCTCAGTAGGTGACTTAGTCCTTTATGAGAATCAGCGCAATGTGAATGCCTTGCCTGCAGAAAAGGGAAAATTCAGTCCTAATTGGCTTGGACCATACATCGTTATTGAGGATTATGGATCAGGTGCTTACAAAATAGCGGATGTAGATGGTACGCCTCTTAAAGAACCTATAAATGCTATGCACTTGCGTAGATATTATGCTTAATTCTTCATTCTTCATCTATCTTCTTTTTCAATTCTTCAACATTGGATAATATGTTAGTATCTCTTAATTAAAGCAAAATAGAATTAAATGTTATGTTGTTTAATCTATATTGCTTCGTTGCTGACAAGCTTGTCTCCTTACTTTATAGTTTGTCTTGAATTCATTAATGTAAATTGTAAAAGGTTTACATTTCTCATTATGCTAGCATATTATACAAGGTCTTTATGTATTACGTAGAATCGTATCATGTTGTGTTTAAATTCAGAATTAAATCACATTAGTTATATGATTCTTAGGCTTAATGCATATTTCTTCCTTATCATCAATGTAGTACTTGATTAAGCATTTAATTAAGTCACACATGTATCAATTTAATCATGGAGCATTGAGAAGTCAATCACATGGAAATTAAATTCTGAACATACATGTACATTTACCAAATGTATTAGATTTAATCAAAACAAAATATACATTGTTTTAAGCATTAAAGATAACACATTTGAGACAAAAGAGAAGCATGTATATATACATATATATGTGTGGATCGTATACAAATCTAGGTCACTGTACATCCGAAATGTGACCTCTCTTTTACATCATAAAATCATCTCCTATCCCTAGGGCTAGTGGCTGGAGAGTGTCGACTGGACGCTCCCTCCTGATCTGGCCATGAAGGTGGACCCATGGGTGTGTAGCGCGATACAGATCATGAGTGACTCCAAGAGGAACTCCTACGATCCCTATCCATAAGGATCGCGTGATAGGTGGTAGCCTCGGTCTGAGCCGCTGCTAGATCTCACTGCGCCTGCTGGAGGTCCTCTGATAGGACTCTCTCTCTCTGCCGCACCTGCGGAAGGTCCTCTGATAGGACTCTCTCTCTCTGCCGTGCCTACTGAAGGTCCTCTGATAGGACTCTCTCTCTCTCCCTCCATATATCTACCTGTACTCGGAATGGGAAAAACAAATCCCCATGCCGACCCGCGTTCCCCTGAGGCCTATAGGCAATCTGTGAGGAACTGGGGATCTGTGCTATCATGGAAATGTCTGTCATTGCCTGCAGAATCAAGGAACGCCATTCTTGCACATTAGCTGTGGTAGTAGAACAGATTTTTGTTAGTACCATTCTATGTCATCAAAACATTAATCAATCAATATAAACCTACTATACCTGGATCTCCCTCGTGCCAGTAGGGATCATGATATGGTAGTATCTGCGACTGAGAACTGCTAGGCTCCCCTCGCTCATATACTCTATCCATGATGGGTGTAGGCTGGACGGTACTGGTGACAGGTCTCTGTATCGCCTCCTGTTCCCCCTGTTGGGGAATAAGAGGTGGATCCAGAGCTATGGTATCATCTCCTGAATGGTGGGGAGCTGCATCCGACTCCTCCTGATCATCTCGATCCTCCTCCTCGTCATCATCATCCTCGTCCTCATCCGCATCATCACCTGCATCCTCCTCGTCCTCCTCTCTATCTGCATCCTCATCCTCCTCCTCCTCATCACTGGGCTGATCGCCTGTAGGTGGATCAAGATCTCCCACCTCCTCGTGACCCTCTCCCTCCTCTGACTCCCCTGACCTGGATCCCTCATCCTCGTCTCGGTCTCCATGTCTCCATGGACCTGGATAGCCTGTCGGATGATCTGGTGGAAAGATAGGACCTGGATATGATCTCATGAACCAGGAAACATATCTACGCTGTGCTCCAGGCTCTGCAGAATAGTCAGTGACTACATCCTGATCGGATCCCTCTAAGTCTGTCATCTCAATATCATCTACCGTCGGTCTCGCTACTGCTCCAGGTCTGGGAAGGACCCATGAGTGTCGAGTATAGATGGGCACATCGGCTGGAACACATTGCTCTAGTCCGAACTGCCTCTGTACTCGATCAAAGTAGAAAGGGACTATGATGTGTGCATATCGTCCTCGCAGTAGGCGGTTCCTTTGTAGACATGCTAACTGTCTCTCCATACCATCCCATCTATGCATCAGTAGGTAAGGTCTCCACACTATCACCTCGGATGTCAGTCTATCAATAATCACTCTCCAATACAACAAATCGTCAAATCTCCACTCTCTGGTAAGTGGATAAGCGAACACCCTAGGTTGCTCGCTCGCTGTACTCAATGGAAAGCCGACGAGCCTGGTGCATGTGAAATGCTCTAAAATCCACACCTGTAGAAGTGTGCATGTCATCAAACTGCAACCCTGTCTGAATACATACTCCTCAAGGTCGTGATAGAGATGTGCAAGCATACTCCGACCCCATGCATACACTCTCCTGTGTCTCTCCATCGCTCTGATACACCATGTGAGGCCCCCATGCATGTGTGTCCCTCGCCCATTAGGGCAGATAGCTAGTGCTATGATGGCTATCATAAGGCGTCTCAGAAGTTGTACCTCCCCTGTAGGATGTAAGAGCCAGCTGACCATGATGCGACCTCTCGTCTCGCTCGGCATGGCTCTCCCTATGCAATACACCTGCTCTCTCTGATGATCCTCCGCTGACCGATCGGTCGCGTATGTAACCGTCGCTCCTCTGATAGGAAGACGAAGTATACGGTACACATCCTTGAGTGTGACCGTCAGCTCTCCTACTGGAAGGTGAAAGGTGCATGTGTCAGGATCCCATCGCTCCATCAAGGCCATCAGCATCGCAAGATGAAAGCGATTGGCCAGCATCAGAATCATGTACCACAATCCTACAATAGATAGAGTGTCTCTCTCTGACTGAGTCAGCCACGGAATCTGATCTCGCAAAGTGCGAAGAATATGTCCCACTGTGTGCTCTCTCATGTACGGGAGACCCTGCAACACGAAAACATGATGATAATCAGTACTCGATCATCGAAATCGCAAATGCAAACCGTCGCACATCGTATGCAAGCTCCGAACCCCTCGCTAGGCCCTGATTGGGGACCATGGCGCCCTGATGGGGACCATGGTGCCCTGGGGGGACCAGGGCCCCCCTCAGGGACCATGGCACCCTGGGTGGGCCCCGGTCAGCCTTCGAGGCCCGCATACAATCA
The DNA here is from genome assembly GCF_030272615.1 of Cryptomeria japonica. Classification (NCBI taxonomy): domain Eukaryota; kingdom Viridiplantae; phylum Streptophyta; class Pinopsida; order Cupressales; family Cupressaceae; genus Cryptomeria; species Cryptomeria japonica. Next base: position 61,262,675 of record NC_081407.1, on the reverse strand, counting down.
CAGAAAAGTCAAACATGCGAAAAATCAAAAGTCAAACATTTAGTCAACTCACCTCGTCTAGTGGCTCGTCGTCGATCATGGCCTGGCGTAGGCTCTCAATCCTCGTAGGATGCTCCGGTCATTGTGAAGGCATGATGATGGCTAGGTGGGCTCCGCTACACTGAATAGTATCCTGAAATCGACAAAGTGACGAATACAAGTGTCACTTTCGAGGTATATACTCTCGTTTGCTTATTCTTACTTTTTGAAACCCTAATTCTCCTCTGTCATTCATTTTATCATAACTTGAGTTTGAGAGATGTGATTTTCGAGCCGTTTGTTGCATTGGAATTGTATTTTCCTTCTCCTACTCTCGGGATGTTCCAAAAAGTGCTCTGATGAAGCCTATTTTGCGAACACCCCTCATCAACACTCTCTTACACAATTTGTCACAAGTAAACATGCTACCCTGTTTCACCTCCCTAAATAAGCAAGTCGAAACAGGGGGGGGCATACAGCTACTCACAGATTTCATCACTTTCCCTAGTAAGCATTAGGTGATTTTGTGATCTAACATTTGTTTTGTAGGGTGCGGTTCCTAACTGTGTACTATAGATACCGCTAGGGGCTTCGTCCGACAACTTATGGATATATCCTTTTTTCAAATGATGTTTACTTTTCTGTACTTTAGCTTGCATATGCACGTAGTACTCATATGACCGCTAAAGTGGGGCCTAAATGTAGCGTCATAAATTGTACGCACTTGCTAGGGTGGTACAATTTCACACCTAGTTTAGCACCCGCCTTAGTGCATTTTGCATTCTGCATTGCATTTCTCCTTAAGCACTTAATTAATCAAATTAATTAGGTCTAAGGTCCCATTTCATCATTCTCTACATCACAAAGTTGGGCCCTTTCACTAAAGCACGCCCTTCACATTTTATTCCTTCAATACATCACTTAATCAAAAACCCTAATTAAGTCCTATTTCAAACTTGGGGGCTTGGTTTTGGGGTCAAAACATCTCGAAATTACTTGTAACTTCGGGATTCTCTCTAAAATCATCATATCCGACGGCCCTGAAAATTTGGTGAAAAGTTGCCAGGACCGTGGCGCCCGGTGCACATGGTCCCGGACATTGTCCCGAAATTTTAGGAGCGTGATCCAATCATAAAATAAAGCTTAACCCCAAGAAATTGGCGGGATATTCAATCTCTAGGTCGGCCAAAATACGAATTTACGATCTAGGGTTTCATACATAAAAGGCTCTCTTTCCTCATTTGAGAGGATCAGATTTTAGTTTCCAGGAACTTCATATGCAGCGAAAGAGCAGATCTTTGAGGACTTCAACAACATTCAACATCATTCTATCAAGCATCTATCAAATTCATTCATCCACCTAGGGCTTGGAAGACATTGAAGAACAATAGGAGATTACCGACTGAAGATTGGCTTGTACTCCTCCCTTGAGGTTTGGGTATGATTTCGTATTGTTTTCATGTCTTTGCATAAGCTTTGATGCATCATTTATTCATGCTTTAGATCACATTGCATCTTGATTTAGAGCATTTACATTATCATTTGCAAGCAATTAGGGTTTACTTTCTAGGTTGCTCTAGTTTGCTTTCTTGCATTTTTGGACCTTGCACACACACTAGGTCTGCACACACAATATATTTTACAAAACAACTTGGATATTCGTGGAGGTGGAAATCACCGAAGCGGGGGTTTGACTAAGGCAAAACCTTATATAGCCGCCCCTCTCCCTTTTCAGATATTATTGCAGGTTTCGGGATTCGGACGACGCCGCAGGATACAGATCCGGAGAGAGAAAGTTGGGACAGCACTCTGTGTGAAATTGCAGAGCAGGAGACCGGGACAGGGGCGCTGGGCGCCCTAGTCCTGCCAGGACAGGGACGCTGGGCGCCCTGGTCCCTAGGACAGAGGCGCTGGGCGCCCTGGTCCTCCGGACAGACAGTTTGCAGACAGTCTCTAGACAGTGTTTCAGAGTGCAGAACAGTGGTTTCCGGTGCAATTTTCAGGACAGTGGCGCCCGCGCCCCCATCCCAAACATTTTCAGTCCGATTTTGACTCTGGGTACATATCTGCATTCTTATTTCATCCTTGTACTTACAACTATTCATTGTTTAATCTCAATTCTGCAATCTTGTTATTAGTTCATACTTGCATTTTGAGATTAGGGTTTGAACTTGCATTACTTGATCTTACAATTTCAACAAGGGAATAGGAATCCTAATAGATATCCTGTGGCTCTCTCTTTCACCAAAAGAAGTAGCCAATTGTACGATATCTCTAGGCTCTTTCGTATTCTGTAATGTGTGTCAAAGAGTAGGATTAGGGTATGTTGATGTAGTCTCGCTTTTTTTTCCCCACACACTAGGATACATTGTTTCTCACTGAGGCATTGAGGTCGACCCTACCAAAGTCAAAGCAATAATGGATATGCCTCCACCTTCAAATCTCTGGCAATTAAGAAGTCTACAAGGAAAGCTCTAGTCAATCCGTCACTTCATAGCTCAGTTGGCCAACAAATGTCATCCATTCCAGCATCTATTGCATAAAGGTGTCGCTTTCAAATGGACTGAGCAATGTCAATCAACCTTTCAAGCTCATAAAGAATATTTGTTGTCGCCACCTATTCTAATGCCTCTGATAGATGGAAAGCCATTTTTATTTTATATTTCTGCAACTGAAACGGCATTAGGAGTTCTCTTGGCCCAACAAGATGAGAACGGCAAAGAGCGAGCTATTTACTATATCAGTCGGACACTAGTAGGCTATGAGCTAAATTATTCAACTATTGAAAGGGCATGCTTAGCAGTGGTATTTGCAATGCAGAAACTCTGACATTATATGCTGAGCCACCGAACATTGTTGGTTGCAAAAATTGATCCCTTAAAATATTTGCTTAGCCGAGCAGCTTTGACGGGTCGCCTAGCAAAATGGGTCATGATTCTCAGTGAATTTGACATTGAGTATATGGAGCGAAAGGCGATAAAAGGACAAGTCATAGCAGATCAACTTGCAGAGGCTCCTATTTCTGATGATCATCCCATGTTGACCGATTTTCCAGATGAATCAGTCTTTGCTTTCACATCCTCTAATGAATGGAAGTTATACTTTGATGGGTCCCATACCAAGTTCGGGTCCGGAGCAGGCATCTTGTTTGTCACCCCTCAAGGTGACGCTATTCCAAAGTCCTATAGAATAACTTTCCACTGTACCAATAACATGGAAGAGTATGAAGCACTGGTTACAGGACTCCGAGTAGCAGTCCACTGGAACATCAAGCATTTGCAAGTCTATGGAGATTCTCAATTAGTCATCCAACAAGTGAATGATGACTACGAAACAAAAGATGAAAAGCTTATTCCCTATAAGCATATGGTAGATTTCTTCAAGACCAAATTCACGGCTATCCATTTCAATCAAGTTCCAAGAATGCAAAACAAGTCGGCAGATGCGATGGCTACGATTGCTTCCATGTTAAATATGCCAAACAATATGGACAAATGTGAATTTTTAGTTGAACAATTGCTGGTTCCTTCTTTTGACATTCCGACGGCGGATGTGATGTACGTTCTTGTTGGTCCCAACTCCCCATGGTACAATGACGTATATCAATATTTGAAATCCCAAACCTTACCACCCAACCTTTCCGCTAACCAACGCCAAGCCTTTATCCGATAGACAGCCAAATATGTCATCATCGCCGACACCCTTTACCGCCGTTCCTTTGACCATACCCTCCTCAGGTGTTTGGATTCTGATGAAGCACAAACGGCTTTACATGAGGTTCACGATGGTATATGTGGGGGCCATTTCAATGGTCTAAGCTTAGCTAAAAATTTGATTCGTGCTGGGTATTATTGGCCCACTTTGGAAAAAGGTGTTCATGATTTTGTTAAGAAGTGCTACAAATGCCAGATTCATGGAAACTACATTCATGCACCAGCTCAAGAGCTTCATTCTGTCATATCTCCATGGCCTTTTTCTCAATGGGACTTGGATCTTATTGGCAAGATTCACTCGACCTCTGCAAATGGACAAAATTTCATCATTACAGCCACAAAGTATTTTACAAAATGGATCGAGGCTATCCCCATGACCTATATCATGGGTGTCCAAATTTCAAAATTCTTGCTGAATTATATCATATGCCGGTATGGGGTTCCCCTTGCCATAGTCACAGATAATGGCCGTCCTTTCAAGAATAAAGATGTTAAAGAGCTTTGTGCAAAGTTTCATATCCAACACCATTTCTCTAGTCCATACTATCCACAGGGGAATGGTCAAGCCAAAGCATCAAATAAAACCATTATCAAGATCCTGAAAAAGGTTGTCAATGATTCTGGTTGAGATTGGCATGTACAGTTGAATCCAGCACTATGGGCTTATCGCACTTCTATCCGCACACCTACTAGTGCAACACCTTATTCCTTGGTGTATGGTGCGGAAGCTATTTTACCTTTGGAGGTGGAGATTCCTTCCTTGCGTGTTTCCTTGCAACATCTGATTGATGATGAGATGCACAAAGTCTCTCGGCTACATCAGCTTGAGATGTTAGATGAGAAACATCAGACAGCTCTGACACATTTGCAAGCATATCAAAACCATCTCCGTCGCTCTTATAATAAGAAGGTCAAAGGGTGACACTTCGAAGTGGGAGACCTAGTTTTATAGGCAAACCCTAAGAATGCACAGTCTACTGACATCATCAAAGGTAAATTTGAACCTAATTGGGTTGGTCCTTTCATAGTAACTGCAGCATATGGCTCGGGGGCATATCAGCTTGCTACCCCAGAAGGTGAACCTCTGTCCGATCCTATAAACAACATGCACCTTTGCAAGTACTGGGCATAATTTTCTATCAGTACTTTTTCAAATATGATCTTGAAAAAATACAAAAAAATGAAAAAAGAGAAAAAATACAAAAAAAATGAAAAAAAAAGAAAAAGAGCAAAGAAAAATGATTCGCCCTCTAGCGAAAACTTGGCAAACAGGCACTTTGGGGCAAGTACCTTGGTGAAAACCTAGCAAACAGGTGCCATGTGTAAAATGAGATCGTTGCTTCGTCATCTATCATGACCTCTAAGCTATGCTTTTTCTCGGCCGGTTTCTCATGTCTATCTTTGTCTTGACCCAATGTCCTATTCCAGGTCTGTTATTGGTCAACATCATTGTCTTGCATACCCCGGTTTCTCATCCATATGTTTTGGTCCCGGTCTATGTATGTCTTTCAGATGCGCATTGGGTGTGTTCCCTTGTCATGATCGATCACTGGAACTTTTGCATTTAAAAATGTCTTGAAAAAAGATCATAAAAATTTTAAAATGTCCTGAAAAAAGATCATAAAATTTAAAAATGTCCTGAAAAATCTCTAAAAACATTTCAAAACATTAAAATCCAAAAACATGCATTTTGCAATAAAGGATCTCTCTTTGTGCATAGACAGATCACTGAGCATGCATCCAACGACACACAATTCAATGTTGTGCTTTAATGAAATCACGCATTAATAGATGAACTTTTCATTCAAACCAGACATTCAAATTGATCAAAATTGTCATATCAATCAACCTCCAAATCAATTCTTCCTTGGCATACTATCATGAGTCTTATACAAGGTGTGGTATACTCAAAACCAGACTGTGTCCTATCTTAGACGGGGTACCGCATGTCCTGAAACCAGACAGCATGATTGTCCTATCAACACTTTCAACTTTTGACAATGAAGATCAAGATGTTTGTTTGATTTGTTGGAATTTGTGCATCTTATCTTTTTAATTGATTTATCTTTGGCTTCGGTCATGTTCCTATGTTGCTCGATGATGTCACTGAGTGATTTAGAGTGACCGGGATGGATCATGGTCCCTTTTCTTTTATTGTTGTGATTGTTGTTTGTCTATGATGTGTCTGTCTTTTGCAAAAAGGGTTGCATTTCAGCTCTGGCCTTCAATGCCATGATGCTATGCATCCATTTTGCTACATTAAATAAAGGTTCTCACCTACAAAGTGCATTAGTGAAAGCAAGTTTTTCTTCGTCTCTAACTGTTTTCTATCTCAATTCTTCTTACTAACATTTCTTCCATCAGTCTTGGCGAGCCATTTGATCCTATCATTTTCTATCATTCTTATCGATGAATTGGCCTCTTTTCTGGATGTTTCCGGCCAATTCCTCGAGGGGGCATGCATATGTCATTGTCATTGTCTGGGGCATTTTCATTATTGTTCTTTGAAACGATGCTTAAAATCGCATTGTCTCAAAGAGGGGCAAAATGTAGACACCTAAAAATGGTCAACGCTTGCAGAGTCATACTTTAACATTTGCGCATTGCCTCATTTTAGGTTTTTGCGTCGCATTAACATTTCTCCTATGATTCGTACTTAGTTTTTATCATTTGCGAACATCGAGTCATTCTTTTGCATTCTTCATTTATCTCGCTCCCGAATTTGGTCTTGTCAACAATACTATTCAATCATGATTTTGATCAATTTTATCCTGTCGCATCAATGTGCATACTCATTTGTCATCATTTTGGACATCGTCAATCCTAATTAGGGTTTTGTCCTCCTGTCAATCTTGCGATCAATTTGTCATCGATTGTTGTCCTCTTATCAATCTTGTCATCTGGCAATCAATTTATCATCAATCCTTTAATCTTGTCGTTTAACGATCGATTTGTCATCGGTCGTTGTCATGTTCGATCTTGTCATTTTGCGATCAATTTGTCATTGATCGTGGTCATTTTCAATATTGCCATTTTGCAATCTATTTTGTCATCAATTCTTGTCCTCTTTTTCGATCTTGTCATTTGGCGATCGATTTGTCATCGATCGTTGTCTGTCTCAAATATGTCAATTTGGATCAATGTCATTGTTCCTCATCAATTGGCATGTTTATCAATCAAATCATTTATCACATTGGTCATTTATCAATTCAAAATCATGATCGATATCAATTATCTTTCATCAAGACCTAATTGTCATTCTCACATTGCTAATTCGTCTTCTAGGGTTTTATGATCTAATCATTTAACCTTGTGTGTCATTTCTTCCTTTAGGATTAATAAATTATTTATTTATCCTAAGTCTTCTCATTACAATTAAATGTTCATTTAATTGGCTAATTATTCCTCTTTGTGAATTAATTAATAAATGAAAGATTATTAATTAATTTACCTAATTCCTAAATTCCTCATTTTCTATTTTTCTAATTTTCTAATTCCTAATTTCAATTTTCCTCCTATTTCTCTCCTAAATTCATGGAAATGACATGTCAATTTGTCATAAATTTGTCATAATTGACAATCAATCAATTTTGAAATAGAAGTTGTCATAATTTCTCATAAATTATCAATCAACAAATTTTGCATAGAAAGTGCATAATTTGTCATAATTGACATAATTGATTTGCAATTTCCATTTGAATTGAATCATGCTAATCTTGTCTTTTTCTCCAATTTCTCTATAAATTGGATGAATTTCTTCACTCAAATCCCTTGATTCTGAATTGGTAATCAGACTATCAAATTTATGCTTCTAGTACTCTTGATCAAAAATCTCGTCTGCTTGCTTTCAATTGTGTGTGTGCACTTGTAGGTGAGATCCACAACCAAACCATTTGAAGAGGAAAGAAGAACAATTGAGCCGCATGAAGGAGCATTCAAATCTGCTATTGGTTTGCATGTCTTTAATTTTGAATGTTTTTATTTCATGTCTCTATTGAGTGTTGTTTAGGATAGATCATTGCAATGAATGCTTTTGTGATTGAGCTATTACGTTTATCTTGTTTTGTGATGATTTCCTATTTCCTAACGTACAGTTTCAATTGTGATAAGATAGGACATATGGCTTCTAACTGTCCTAACAAAGATTCTACTGAAAAGAGAGATTACTAAGATGACAGACAGAAAGACAATCATTATAGAGGACACCGAGACTTCAGAAGAAGAGATAGAAAGACATGCTTAATAGCTGATGAAGAATCCAATGATGATAAATCAGATGAGACTGATACAGAGGAAGTAGTTTATGTGGCTATCAAAGATGGATTAGATGAAGAAAGGTATGAAGAAAAAGCCCTAATATCTCACATAAACACTAATGATTCTTGGATTATAGATAGTGGATGCTCACATCATATGATAGGAGATAAACACAAGTTTGTTATATTAGAAGATTATGATGGAGGCTATGTCAGATTTGGTAATGATGCACCATGTTTGGTGAAAGGTAAAGGATCTATAACACTTCTTGACAATGCAAGATGCAATGATGTTTATTGGGTTGAAGGTTTGAAATACAATTTGTTGAGTGTAGCACAGCTAAACAACATAGGTTACCGAATAAAATTTCAGAAGGGAATTGTTAAAGTTCATGACAAGAATGGAAAGTTAGTTGCTACTGGGACACAAACAAAAGGTAACACATTTCACCTTGACTCAATGCGGAATAAGTGTTTGCATGCAAAGATAGATGATACCTAGTTATGGTATAAAAGGTTTTGTCATGTAAATTTTGACAATCTGATCAAAATAAGTAAGAAGCACCGAGTAAGAGGTCTACCGAGTCCTGAAAAACCTGAGAATGCTATGTGCCAAGGATTCCAGATGGGTAAGATGACAAGATCAAGATTTACAAGTAATTATTACACTTCTAATGGAATTTTAGATCTAGTGCACACTGATCTTTGTGGTCCTATGAAAGTTCAAAGTTATTAAGGTGATAAATATTTCATATTATTTGTGGATGACTATTCAAGGATGATGTCAGTAATATTTTTAAAAGAAAAATCAGAAGCTTTTCAAATGTTTAAATGGTACAAGGCAAGAGTTGAAAATGAAACAAGAAGACAACTAAAATGTCTTAGATCAGATAGAGGAGGAGAGTTAACATCTAATGAGTTCAACTTATTCTACAATGATCATGGTATTAAAAGACAAGTCTCTGCACCAAGAAATCCACTGCAGAATGGAATAGCTAAGAGAAGAAATAGATCTATTATGGAATGTGGTAGAACACTGATGATTGAAAAGAAGGTGCCACAAACATTTTGGAGATAAGAAATAAGCACAACAGTTTACACCTTGAACCAAGTTCAATTGAAGAAAGGTACTTTGAAGACACTATATGAAATCTGGTATGATAAGAAACCTAATGTAAGTTATTTTAAAATCTTTGGAAGTAGATGCTATGTTCACAAAGATGATAGAAATGGCAAGTTTGATCAGAAAAGTAAAGAAGGAACATTTCTAGGTTATTCTTCTAGAAGCAAAGCATTTAAATGTCTAATCAGATCATCTAACAAAATAGTAGAAAGTGCAAATGTGAAAATTGATGAATTTGCAGAAAGAAATGATGAAGGAAATTCCAAGGAACCAGAAGACTATGATGAATTTGTCTATGTTCAACCAAGAAGACTATTGAAGAAAATGAAGAGAATATCCAGTTACCGAGTGATGAAGAAGATCATACAGAGCCTACTGAGCCTATATTAGCCAAGTATGTCAGAAGACGTCATGCACCAAGTCAGATTATAGGAGATAAGGATGATCCAGTGATGACAGAAGAGATTGATCAAATCAAGAAGAATGACACATGGACACTAATCCCAAGACCAAAGGACAAAAATGTAATCAATACAAAGTGGATTTTTAGAAACAGGCTAAATGAAAAAGGAGAGGTCATTTGAAACAAGGCAAGACTAGCTTGCAAAGGTTATACTCAAGAAGAAGGAATTAATTATGGTGAAACTTTTGCACCTGTTGCTAGACTTGAAGGAGTAAGAACATTGTTGGCCTATGCTGCTTTCAAAAATTTCAAGGTATATCAAATGGATGTCAAATCTGCATTTCTGAAGGGAATATTAGAAGAAGAAGTTTTTATTGAAAAACCGGAAGGATTTGTTGAAGACAATAATAAAGATCAGGTATGTAAATTGAACAAAGCTTTATATGGTTTGAAACAAGCACCTAGAGCATGGTATGAAATATTGCACTCTTATTTGATTAAGATTGGTTTTATAAGGATAAGTGAGAACAACAACATGTACATGAAGAATGATGAAAATGGAATACTGATCTCAGCCATATTTGTTGATGATATTATATTTTGTGGCAATGACTCTCTATGCAAGAACTTTGGAAATGAAATGAGCAAAGAATTTAAGATGTCATTAATCAGGGAGATAAAGTATTTTATAGGTTTATAGATACTGCAAATGAAAAATGAGATTTTCATTACTCAATCCAAGTACATAAAGGAAATCTTGACGAAATTTGGAATGGAGGATTCAAAACCAGTAAGTACTCCTATGACTACCAAGTGTAAATTGTCAAAGAATGATGAATCTACATTTGTTGATGAGACACTTTACCGATCCATGATTGGAAAGCTACAATATGTTGTTCACAGTAGACCAGACATAGCACATGCAGTAGGTATAGTTGCAAGATTCTCTGCAGATCCTAAGGAAACACACATGATAGCAATCAAAAGAATTTTTGGATACTTGAAAGGCACTAAGGATTATGGCTTAGTATATCAGAAAGGAAATGATTTTGATTTAAAAGTTTATACTGATGCTGATTGGGCAGGCAACATTGATGACAGAAAAAGCACAAGTGGAGGAGCTTTCTTTTTAGGAGAAAGACTAGTGAGTTGGCTTAGCAAGAAACAAGGATGTGTTTCACAGTCAACAACAGAAGCTGAATACATTGTTGTAGCATTGAATTGTACCAACATTGCATGGATAAAACAACTATTGGAAGGTATAAATGAGAAAGTTATCGAGCTAGTAACTATATTCTGTGACAATACTAGTGCCATTAATATTTCAAAGAATCTTGTTATGCACTCTAAGACAAAGCACATCTCTATCAAATATCATTATCTTAGAGAAGAAGCTCAAGAGAAGAAAGTGGTGTTGGAGTATGTTAGCACAAAGGAACAAATAGCAGATATCTTCACCAAGCCACTACTAAGGGACACTTTTGAATATCTCAGAAGTAAGTTAGGGGTCCTACCCCTATCTTCTACTCACTAACTGAGTTCGGTGAAAGCGTCAATCTGATGACTCTATTGAATATCTTTTGGGACTTGATGTTGATTTATACAATTTAGGATGTTTTCTAAAGGTGTACAAGAATTATTATAGGAATATTACACGGAACAGGAATTGAAGACAAATTCTCTGACCGAGACTCAGTTGATACACAACAACAGGAAATCACTTCATACAAGGAAGAAATTATGTTTTAGTTCTTTACTTTTTGGCATTGTTGTCAAAGGGGGAGAAGACTGAAGAAAATAGGAGCAGGGGAGAAGACTAATGAGAAGACTACAGATTGGAAAGAAGACTGAAGAAAATAGGAGAAGTCTAATGTATGGGGGAAAGCATTTCAGCATTTCAGAATCATAGCAATCCGAAGCTTTTAAGGTCAAATCAATTGGTTTTTCCATCAATGCCAAAGGGGGAGATTGTTGGCAATATAGCATTATAATAGACAATAAAAGATTGTTGGCATTTCATAAAGATATTGAGAAGGTTGTTGATGATTATGGATATAACTGATTAAGGATGTTTTATTGTCTTGATATTATTATTTTGTCATTGATGTCAAGAAATTGATTTTCTAATTCAGTATGATTTGAAGATTATAAAGATGTCGGTAAAAGACACAGGAAAGAATATGATGAATAAGGGGATGAATAAGGTATTCAATGGGCAACTAGTACTGAGTCAGACAATGATGAGATCATGATGTTTTAGATTGTTTTAACATCATACATATGTTGGAAAATGTAAAGGTTAATACTATACTATGTTATCAAGCAAAGAACCTAGTCGGTAAACCCTAAGGTTATCGCTATCGGTTAATGAAGGTAGAATGTCTATCGAGTGAAGTTTAGTATTCACTGAGTTGTAACCGAGCTATAACAGAATGCATTAAATGTTTACATGCATTATTTAATGAAGGAAGCTAATGAGCTGGAACTGATTAAATGATTGGTGAGCCATGAATGAAGTTTGTTAACGAGTCTAAGGAAAAGGAAAGTCAACATGAAGATCTATAGCTCAGATTGAACTGCAATACCCTGGCACAAGTTCCAAGACATATATGCAAGTTCCTAGGTGGGGTAAAACATTTTCAGATCAAAAGATGCATTGAACGTGGACAAGATTGAAGATCTGATGGCTATGATTGATCATGGGAAATGTGATCAAGGAGATTAAGCGGTTACCTAATTGTTTATAAATAGGAAACTACTGATAAACAAAGTATGCGGGGAAGTGTATGCACAAGGATGCTACATAGTGATTACCAAGCACAGAAGCTTGAAGACCTATTTGAATAACAGAGTATAGAAGCCCAGCAGATAGACAAGATTAGTTCTATGTCTAGGTTGTATTGAACAAATAGGAATCTGCTTTAGCATTTTAGATGTGAAGTTGTAGATAGATTTTATTACTGTTATTTTGTGAAAGTGACAGAAAATCTCTTAATCGAGTGGACTTAACAATCTTATTTGTAAAACCTTCTAGCAAGGTGACATTCTGATTGAGTGTTTGAAATCCTTTAACAAGGTCACTTCTAACAAGGTGAAGATCCTAACAGATCTGAGGGAAATCCCTTAATCGAGTCACATCTAGCAATGTGTTTGTAATCTTTAATAGGATTTGCTTTTAACCGAGCATAATCTAGAAGAGTATATTTCTTAGTGGGTTCGAAATCCCACAGTGGTTTTTCCCTATTTGGGTTTCCACGTTAAATCTGGTGTTATGAGGTTTATGATGTTTATATGCTTTTGAGTTTGCATGTTTAACAACTTTGGTTATATTACTGAAATATATGTTACCGAGGTTGAATCTAATGTTTTTATGGATGATTAAGTTTGTATGATTCACCCCCCCCCCCTCTCATCTTGTTGGCTATTAGATTTGTACTTATATTAAGTATCAGAACTATCACTATGCTCTCCTTTTCATCATTTGAAAGTGTGTTATATAACTTGCTGACCTTCTGGGTGTAGGTGAGGGTTTTCTTTTTCTTTCTACCCTTTTGAACTCAGTTAGGATATCACTGTCAAAAGAAGTTGCAACCGGTGAAAGATGTGTTTCCGGTTGTATTCCTTCCAGTTCACTCTCCTTAATACTAGTTTTGTTCAATACATCTTCTTTTATTGCTTTTGCCTATCTTGTTCTCTTCCTCACTATCTATTCAGTTTTCTTGATTCTTTTCTCTAATTGGATTTTGCTTTCTATGGTTTCAGCATTGCCAAATATTTTCTCTTTCAGTTCCTTAGGTGCTTCTAAGAGGTCTTTTGCATAGGTTTCAACTATGTTGTCATCTTCCTCATATCCCATCTCTATGACCCAAAAAGTCTTAGGGATAACTGCCTCCATCCAGATTTCATCTTTCTTCATCACAAAGCATATCTTTTTTATACTTATCAACAATTGCTTGAGATAGCCTTATTCTTGTCTTCATCTTTGCTTTCAAAGTTTGAAAATATTAATTTATGTTTTTCTCCCTATCATCTCCCATGTTGTTCAGTATGTCTAGAAGTTGTTTTCCTACAGGTATATCAAAACCAAAGTCTTTCCTACAAATATCGGGTACTTCCTTGGTAATGTACAACATTAAACACACAAGCAGGTTGCCAAATCTGAAAGTTCCTTTCTTATCACCTTTTATTTTCTTCAAATTGTCTATCAATTCATCTTTTAGCCACTCACATACATCAATTATTGCATTGTTATTCACCATGTCATATGCATTTTTGATACATAAACTGGAAACAGAGTTTAGTCTATTTGCATGTATAGCCTTATAACCAAGAATCATACTGACAAATCTAACATTTATGTCTTTCACATCGTTGACTCTTAGGGATCTTTTATCAGCCAAAGAGAGACCTATGATGAGAGTTGAAAATTACACAATATTATTTGTGGCTTGAGGGATGATCTTACAAGCTACTTTAATGACCTTCCCACAATGATCTCTAAGGATTACCCCCACCCTTGAAACTCCTAGATTATCTTTGGAGGCTCCACCAAAATTCAATTTGATTCAATTATGAGGATATTGTTTCCAACAAAAATCAATCCTAAACAAATATTTTTAAAAAATAACAAATTTAAATTAACTAAAAAATAAAATATTTTAAATATTTTATAAATACAACAAAAACTATTTTTAGCATTTTATTTAAAAAAAATGATATGACTAAAATATCTTACAATTATATAATACAATTTCTCTCTATAACCTTTTAGCTTTGTGGGTGATTAGATCTTGAGTTGAGACATTGGGAGATTGTTTGGGATGTTCATGTGTATCTTCATTGCAGATGGTTCATGTTTTGGTGCTCCGTAGGTTATCTTTCTTCATGACAGTTGTTGTTGTTTGAGTGTTCTTGAGTTTCAGTCGTTGATAGATGAAGATTTGATAAGTGGTGTTGTTGTAGTTGTCTTTAATGATTCTGACATGCTTGCCGGTGTTTCCTAATTGTGTCCTATTTCTTTTGATGATCCACATTGATCGTTGCACAAGTTGTTGGTGATTTTGCTAATTCGGTGATGTTCTTCTTGTTATGTGGTATTCTTGGTGGTGTAGCATGATGCAGTTGATCTTGGCATGATTTCCAATGGTGTTGCATGTTTGGAAATTTGAATTAGGTCCATGCTATGTCATGTATATCATTATATTGGTCTGGTGGTCGATCTTTTTATCATGTGATGTAATTTTGTAATTGTAAGTTGAGGGTTTAGCCGAACTTGTTGTCAAGGTTGATGAATTGTATAAATAGGTGATTTAGTCATATAATTTAGGTGTTGAGGTTGTGTCAACATTATCAGAGAGTGGTGTATGTGCGAACAAGGATTCATCTTTCAGTGTGGTGTATTGAGTAGAGATTGGTGTTACAGAGCATACAATTGTGCTTAACTGGAACTGTCATCAAGCATCAACAAATGCTATTATTACAATTCATTCCTTTCGGATTGTAGTTCGAATGTTTTTGTAAGTCAGTGAGACTTCTCTGAGGGTTGTAGCCTTCTAGGTAATTGTATTTTGAGCAAGCAAGCTCTAGGCAATATGCTTGAATGCTGGTTCATTCCCCATTATAATATTTTCACATACTAGTGCAGAGTATCATCTTATTGTGGGTAGGTTCCCACCTTGATTTTTCCCTTAACCAGGTTTTCCATGTCAAAACCTTGGTGTTGTGTATTGTATTATCAATTTGCCTATATTTGTTGTTGTTGTAGTTTATCAGATTTGAATTTGTGCTTAAGTTTGTAGAAACTGATTCACCCCCCCCTCTCAGTTTTCCTTCATTGTTGTTGCCAACAAGTGGTATGTATCTCTACTTTATTTTCTTGATTTGATGATTATATGCACATGTATATATGAACTTTAGATAAATTCTAATCTTATAATTTTTCATACAGTAAATAGCCATAGTTTCTTCATTAATGGCGAGCCCTCCTAAGTCTACTGGACAAGCATCCAAGGCTCTGGTACACTTTTGTTCTATATATTGTAGATTTTTAGTGTATCTATATATGTTATTTCCTTGTATTAATTGTATTTAACTTACAATACTTATCATTGTATTAATTGTATTTAATCTTATCATTTTTTATATAGGAAATAGCCATAGTTGCTTCATCAATGGCGAGCCCTCCTAATTCTACTAGAGAAGAATCTTAGGCTCCAGTACACTTTTGTTCTATATATTGTAGATTTTTAGTGTTTTTGATCTATGTATGTTAAAACCCTGTATTATTTGTATTTAACTCACAATAGGCCCCTTCTTGGTTTGGGCATAACATGGATCCTCTCAAGTTCCATTTTAAGTGGACTCCTAAGTCTGACAAGGCAATGAAAGAAGAGACGATAGATCCCAGATCAGCATAAGAGGTAATCTACAATTCAATTGAAAAGAAATTATAGTTGAATGTATAGTTATGTTGATAATTGTGAACTATTTTGTACAAAAGGATTCTAACTTTTCTTTTGAATTATGGTTGTGCAACCATCTATAGAGCCATGTACTGCATCAAAGAGGCTCCATTTTGATGATCCACCATAACTATAGGATCATATAGTGTTATATGTGGTCATTGAAGGACCAATACATCTAGATATAATCTACATTTTTATTGTATATCGATCTGGACATGGCATATTCTATATTTTTGTAAAACTTTTATTGACTTGGCATATATGCCATTTTTTGTATACATACATAGTTATTGTGCATTTTAATATATATAAATGTTGATATTTGATCCAATAAATGTGTATTGTGTTTATTAAAGTGCATTTTGATATATATGAATATTGATTTATAATTATATAGTTAATTTTTTCTCAAACAAAGACATACAATTCATTATGTGAGCAATATATCCAAAACGCTCAATGAAATAAGTCTGAATGACAACAAACAAGCTTACAAAATTGTAATAAAAGAGTTTCCAACACACAATCATTAAAATTTGTCTCTTCCTAAAATAGTAGTTGCAAGCTAGGTATTGTCAAAACCAATGGCTTGCTAATCAATTACTTCAGCTAAACAAATACTTTTGTTGAATTATACTCCATATGAAAGACTTAACAATTGCCATCATAGAATATGAAGCATTGCAACTATGGAATGTGATTTGATAGTATTTTTTAGATATTGAACTACCCCTAGAAAACTCCATGTCTCAGTCACAATGAAAGTCTTGGATCAGCTTCCACTTTTACTAAATTCCTAACAATAGCCGGATCCTTGTCTGATTAAATTTGATCTATTACGCCATAGACTTGGCTAATATTTGATATCAGACTTAGACAAATATTCAGTGTATTTGGTGACTTCCCTTTTATAAAGTTAAATGAATATTTGCCTATGTAATCAGAAATATGAATGTAAACAACAAAAACTATTTTCTACAATCATGGGTTACAATGAACTAAGGTGATTTGATAATCTTTCTAAAATATTGAATTAACCCTACAAAACTCCTTGCCCCAATCACAATGAAATTCAATGGTAATGATCACATTTGATCCATGGTAATGATCACTAGATGTTTTTAATTCCTTTCCTTTATATCTGTCAATATGAGTGGTGCAGGAGCACCCTCATGCTTGCAATGGTAAAATTTGGGATTTTTGTCTTGTTTTGTGGTGTTTCATCTAAATAAGGTAATTTGGGACCATTAATGATCATTTGGAGTCATTTGTGAAATTTTGGGGTCATTTGGATAAAATATGTAAAAGTTGCTTAGTTGTTGTCAAGGTTGCAAGATAGGCTAAATTTGATTCAGTTCATTGTGGGCACGAAATAGAAACATGAGCATGTTCAAGTGGGTAGTTTTATAGTAGGAATGCTCCTAATGTGCCTCCCACCTCACTGAAACATCCAGAGCCATACCCTACCAACGCGATCTCTCAAGTGTCCTAAGTCCAAAAAATTGTCGAACTTTGATAGACTGTTTCTCACAATCCAAGATGCATACAATTGATATGTTTGAACCTATAGGGTCATATGAGGCCCATCTATAGTCAAAAATATATATGAACCATTGACATACCTACATTACCTGGTCCCATTATAGAGTTACACCATTGCACAATTGTTGTTGCATCTATCAACTCAACACCACCTTTGTACTTCAATTCTTCTCTAGCTAGGGCTCTTTTTACACATGCTACTACACCATCATGCTCCCCCTTTCCATGTCCATCCTTAGTGATATTCCAAAAAATAATTACACTTCTTGTCACATGCATCCTAGTCAACCAATAGAACATCCTTGCATTCTTGAATTATGAGGTGCAATTATCTGACCATATTATGTGTTGATTGTATATCGTATGTTTCTTTCTTTTAAACTATCATAGAAAACTCTAATGAATGAGTATGGTCATCACTTATGTATAATTTATACTCTCTTACAACCTTTCTATCCTCCTCTGTGTTATCATCTGCATGCATGAATGTTATGTGTACAAAAATAGAAACTTGTGTAGAGTGGCAATACATAGATTGCACTTCATTTTGAGGTTGTAATGTATAATTTTTAGAAAAATCAATGATAAAGACAATGGTACCAAGAGGAAATGTGTCCTTAACTTGAATTTCTCATCTAACCACCAAGCTCTATGTGTATGCATTATGTACTCATAAACTAGTTTCTCTTGAAACATTTTCATAAATTCAGCTACACATATATCATTTTTCATTAACTCACATCTCTTCAATTCTTTTCCATCTTAACCCCATATGTGACTATCTCATATTTTCCAAAAGAAACTAGTTTCTTACCAGTTTCACGTGTGCTATCCAAATGTACACATATTGATAAATTTTGCAAAACACCACATGTAGCACAAGAACCTTTTAGACACATCATCTTATAATAAATGCAACCATCATGTCTTTTACATAGCACACTTGAAATAAATTCTCTTGGTGACTTAGGAGGTGCTTGTATATTTCATTCTTGTAAAATATCGTTATAGTGCAAAGTACAACATATATGACGATAAATATCATAGTGCATGGAAAATTCAATATGCATCCTACAACAACACGTGGTGCATACATGATTAATCTTAACATAAAAAGGTTTTTCCATTAAAAAAAATATTTGACTAATTCTTATTTGAGGAAAATTTTGAAGGAATCTTTCATAAAATTTTGTTTGAGTCACATCCAAATAGTGTTTGGCATGTGGCTCACAATTTCTAGATCCAATTCACCTTCTAACAATATCTCTTTGGTTGGGTGAAACCCTTGTGTTGTCATGCCAAAAAATTGCAATTAATGTTCTTAGTGCATCAACAACAACCTTCTCTTTGCGTGGTAGTCTACCCAAGAACTCCCAAAGAGAATTTTTGTTAGGATCCTCTATTTTCTTCCACCTCTCTAATGTTTTACGTAATGTTGTTGTACTTATGTTTAATGACTTGTTTTTCTTATCAAATGATCTTTTTCTATTTTTTGGCTCATTATGGTTGATGTAATAACACGTCGAGTAGCATTACAATCTTTAGTACATGATTTTGAACCAATAGCTTGATATGCATCAAATAGATTTCTCACAATAATTCTTTCACTATTACTTTCCGATGATCTTAGGACTAGAATTTTCATTCTCTCTAAAATTCAAAGTTTTAATCATTTCAACAATTAATTGGCATCTTCCAGTTTGATTTAAGTTTTCAAAATAGTGTTTCCATATTCTCTTAACAATTCTTCTAGAAGTTCATTTGTTTATTTTATCAAGCATTGGCTTCAGAATATTCTCATAGATGTCAATTAGATACTTTGGTTTCCTACGAATAATTTTAGGAGGTGTTAACATTGGTGCATTGTGTGCATTAGGTACATTCATCGCATCAAATTGAGTTGGTGTATGTTCATCATTTGATTGATTATTCATTGTGGTCTCTTCTTCAATTGCATTAGGTTCATTTGGTAAATCAAATGTTGTTGGTGCATCTTTATCATTTGTTTGATTATTGATTGTGATTTCTTTTTCAATTGTATTAGGTTAATTTTATACATCTAATTCAGATGTTGTGGATGACATACCTTCTTGTCCCATTATTCTTAGTTCACATAATTTCTTCATATGCTACCTTTGTCTTTCCTTTTCAACCTCTCATTGTTTGATTATTCCTCGCTTGTTCTTTCCCATCGTTAATAATGATTGTACTAAATAGATTCATTTTGCACTAATTAGAACAAAAATTCAATCATTTGAAATCATGCAAAACAAAATTTCCCTTACTTTGACATATAAAATTTGTTAGAGTAATTGGGTCTTTACTTGATCAATTAAACAATATTTGTTTAATTCTTTAAGTTCCCTATTATCTCTTTTTACACTTAAGCTAACATTAGGTGCATAATAATTAATTCTTTTATTAATTATTATGTGCAAGCCTAAGGTTTTCCCTTTTAGGGTTTCTTGACCTATTAGAGGTTAATTTTCTTTTCTTTGTATTATTATCTCATTACACATTTTGGTGAATATTGAGCTCTCATCTTTTGAGCATATTTTCCTATGTTTTTTGTTCTTCAGATTATTTTGCTTCCTTTCTTCTCCTTGTAATAGATTATTTAGCTTGCAGAAGATCTTTAGGCTCCTGTGGGGTTGTATTTTTGAACTCTCACATGGTATCAGAGTTCAGATCTGCAGCTATCTATTCTTGTTTTTGAGAATTTTTGCATTAGAAGTAGATCTGGGGTTTCAGGAAGTTTTTTTGTGTACTTAGGGATAGGATTTTTTCTGAGCACTTTGGCCCTAAAAGAACCTCACCATCATGCTCAGAAGGCCCAAAAACCCCTATAGTCATATAAAACTTGCCTAGTTTTGACTCCTGAGCATCTGGGGGTGATGTTTTCTCCAAAACCAGGTCGTATGGCCCTGGCATGCAAATTGAGAAAAAAATTATAAACAAAGATTTTTTGCCTTTTTATGGCATGCAGGCCTAATTTTTGATTTTTTAAAAAAAAATCTTCAAAAAAATAAAAAAGGCAAAAAGGCACAAGAGTTTCAAGAAAATTTTTTTGGGGGGATTTGTTTGCGCAGGGTGTCAAACCTGACAGTCCGACCCTCGCCGACCCCACTCTCCAGCTCCCGTTGGCCCGACCCTCGCCGGCCCCGCCCTGCCAGTCCCTGCAGGCCCTTCCCCCACCTCCACCGCCACCCAGCCCAACTCGTCACCGTCGCCGCCTGGCCCAGCCAGCACCATCGCCCAGCCCAACCCACCACCGCCATCGCCTGACCACCTCCGCCCAACCACCTCCTCCTGGCTCCTCCACCGGACCACCACCCTCTTGCCTTTTTGAGGGGCCTCATTTTATGGTCATATCTTGAGCATCCGGAGTCGGTTTTTGGAAAAAAAATAGGCATCAAAAAGCTGGTTCCAAGCCAAACCTTATGGTGTTGGATTTTGTTTCTGAGTCTGATATTTGACTGTACTTTTTTTTGGTCAAAGTTGAGCCTTTTTTCTGCACTTTCGAGGCCATAGAATGGGCAAACGGACTCCATTTTTTGAAAATGAATAGGCATTGGAAATCTCTTAGCATTGTCTATTCAGATATGTGATCCTTTTTCTCATAAATTTCATCAAGCACATGAGATATCAGTATGAAGTTTTTTTCTTATGCACTACTTCCTTCTCATCAGTATGTACTAGGGTTTGAGTTTATCTATTGTTGGGGGGTGTTTTTTCTCGCTTCTGTCATTTATATCAGAAATCAAGAACACCAAAACTCTCAAAACAAACAAACCCTTCTGCATCTTCTGTCTATTCTGAAAGATCACATAATAAAAAAAACCAACAAGCAAGTGCAGGTGTAGAGTTTTGTTTTCATGGTCACACCCGGAAGCCCCGCATCACCGGGCTTCTCTAGGAACGAGGGTTGTGGTCTTATTTGGATGAGGTTCAGCCTATATTGCAACATCCTTATGAGCTTCTTCAGCACAGGAACAAGATGGACGAGGCCATGGGTTTTCTCTCTTTGCATGTCTCTGACAGTCTTTTGTTTCACCTTGATGAGTTGCTCAATCCTTGGGCTATGTGGTTGAAGTTTGATTCTCTCTTCAAGAGAGTTAATGAGATTCAAGCATTATAGATTGAGGTAGAGCTGGTTTCCTTGTCACCTGATTCCTTTCCCACCATTGAGGATTTTTTGAACAAGTTCAAGAATACCAGATTTGTTCTTCAGGGATGTGGCAAGATCAAGATAGACACATAGTGCATTCACTTGATTTTTTTGAAGCTTCAGGGTCTTTTTTCAGTTTTTTGCCTCTGCTTTCTACTCCACTATGCATGGCTTGGGTGCTCATTTCAATATGCCTACCTTTGATGTATTTTGTGAGTGTTTGTCTCATGAGCAGTCTCATCTTTCTTAGTTGGATAATCTCTCAGGCTACAAGAACAAAGCATTGGTTTCTCATTCCTCTAAGGAGAAACAAAAGCAAAAACTAAAGCCCAAGAAGAATTCTGCAGGGAGTGACTCTTCCTCCAAGCCACCTCCTAAGTTTGATTCTAAACCTCCATTTCCTCCAAAACAAGGGAAATCTTTGCAGTTTGGTGAGTCTTCCTCCAAGACTCAGAAGAAATCAGGAGATACTTGCAGTTTTTGTGGCAAGGAAGGACATCCAATTTCCAGGTGTTGGAAATGATTTGAGGCTTTAGAGGAAGCCATGCAGCAACATCACATCTCCTCACCTCAAGCATCTTCTCCTTCCATAGGGAAAGGTCATGCTCGAGCTTCGACCTATGGGTCCACATGGATACTAGATTCTAGTGCTTCTCACCATATGAATCACACTCAATAGTTGGTTACTTCTCTTGCCTCTTGTGGTACTTCATAGATTAGAGTGGGTGACTCAGTTCAACTTTCTGTCTTAGGTTCAAGTTTTGTCTCATTGGATGGGGGTACTCTACAGGATGTTTTGGTTGTCCCTGACATCTCGATGAACCTCCTATCCATTTATCAAATTTGCAACTCTAGCTCTCGTAAGATAGTTGAGTTCTCACCACATGATGTGGTTATTCGGGACCTCCATGACCCTAATTTGGTTGTGGCTACTAAGAGTGTTGATACTGTATCTTGTCTTTACAGATTTGATGAATTTGAGCCCCCTTCAGGTACAGGTTCATCTCTTATAGCACATGTAGATTCAGTGAGTCAACTTTGGCATGAGTGCTTGGGCCATGTCAATTACAGATATCTTCAGCAGATGAGTACACAGGCACTTGTTCTTGGGCTCCCACAGATTTCTTGCACTGATGGTGTTTGTCATGGTTGTGTGCTTGACAAGCATCATAGAGATCCCTTTCCAAAGGGAAGAGCCTCTTGTGCTTTGGCACCCTTGGAGTTGATTCACATTGATCCCATGTCATTTCCCACTCCTTTTTCTGGGGCCAAGTATGTACTCACTTTTATTGATGACTTCTCTAGATGCACATGGGTGTACTTTCTTAAGTGCAATTTTATGTCTTTGATTCATTTCAAATCTTCAAGACATCTGTAGAGAAGTAGTTTGGTTGTCCTATTCAGTGGATACGTACAGATAATGGGGGGGAGTATGTCAATCAGGCTTTCAGAGATTTTTGCACTGAGCATGGTTTGCAGCATCAGTTTACTGTTCCCTACACCCCTTAGCAAAATGGTGTCATTGAGCACAACAACAAAACTTTACGGGAGATGGAGAATTGTATGATTCAGTCCAGGTCCATGGATTCATCTTTTAGGGTTGAGGCAGTCAATTGTGCCAACTATAATTAGAATCGGATGCCTCACAAGGTGATTCGACATATGACTCCTGAGGAGGCTTGGTCTCATGACAAGCATGATGTTTCTTTTTTCTGGGTGTTTGGCAGTGAGGCATGGGCTTTTATTCTTGATTCTCAGAAGAAATCCATGGAGAGGAAGAGCCAACCCCTCATTTTTGTTGGCTACTGTGAGGATGTTAAGGCGTACAGGTTGTTTGATCCTGATTCCAGAGAGGTCATGTTTTGATGGGATGTTCAGTTTGATGAGCGCCTTCCCATAGTGGATACCCTAAAGCCAGTGTCTACTATAATGCCCCACCAGGAACCCTAAAGGAAAACAACACAACTAGGAAACTAAAGGGTGAAATGTTTGTTTTTAAAGATTAAGTGCATTAATTATAACAATAGCATGTTTAATAACACAACAAAAGTCTAACACATGATTTTGTAAGGGTTACCAATGAAGATTAATTTAGAGATTATATTTAACACCATGGTTAATCCAAATCTCCATCTAATTAGATAAATTAAATGCTTAAGATTAAACCTACACATACATCTAAATTCCATAATGAAAGAATCAAAGTATTCCAATGCATTTATTTATCCATATTTCATTTATACATAAGATCAAAGCAACTGAATTAACATACATTCCACTAACATAATATTACAATATCCATAAATAAATGGCTTCCAAAAATACCACGAAATCCAAAAGTTACAATATCAAGGTTACATAAAATTTTGATACAATGACCACAAGGTCTCAACTGAACAAAGATCACAAACATGAGCTGGTACATGAACCACGAACCAAGAAACACCAGCAAAGCTTTACTCACCTGAAGATACAATTCAAAACATCCGATGGGAAGTGGTACTATCACCCGACCATGTGATCCTGAAATGGAACCACCCCATCATGCTAGGAGATAGTAGAAAACCCTCAAGCAAGCAAAATAAGACAAGTATGAAAGAACTACATGAATCCACAAACATCCATGTGACTCAACTCACAAACACTAGTGACTATAAGGATAGAGTGTCATCGCATGGCTTATGGTGGTTACCCTAGTAGGCCTCCATAGGTCTCGGCCCCCATCTTGGGTTATCCCGGTAACCTCTCCCAAACCTCTGGCTCCATCTAAGCCTCATGCAAACCCTACCAATCCTTTCGTTAAGACAAGGTGATAAGTTTGTCATTCCAAGCCTTCTCACCACATCCTGAGCCTATACAAGCACTCAACCATGTGTGAGGCATTTTATCTTAATTAATATTTAATCTACCCATCCCCTAATCAATTATTAGGTTATCACTTCTTAACTGACTTTCGCGGGGTTATCCTGCCATCCACTTCGGGCATGGCCCCTGCTCAAAAGCCACTCTCTCTCATAGGACACTAATAGGAAATGTCTCTCTAAGAGAACTCTATGGCAAAACTGACAGCCATATCTAGTCCTGACAAACCATAGGTGGAGGATACACAATCACTAACCAAGGATTGACCGTATGGAATAAAACACACAATGGCTCACATCAACAGGGTTATACAACAACACCTGACCAAGGGGGTATAACAACATATGACATAATGACAACTCAACCAAAATTACATTGAGATTAAGCTTGACTGCAAATACCATTTACACAAAATCCTAATATAGATAATCTTTTCTTTAAAGAGCCAAAAGCATAAAATACTTGAAATTAAATATTTTCTAGAAAATAAGAAAATACAACTATATTAACACAAGGAAATCAATATTGTCATTTTTCCAATTAAATAAAATAAAATCACATTTAAATTAACCCCCTAATTAAATATTCATGATTTATTAACAATAGACCCGATTAGATTATATCAACAATCTAAATTAAATTCCAAATTCCAAATTATATATAATAGTATAATATAATTACATAAATATAAATATTCTTTGAATATAATATTATATAGTTATATCACATTAAAATATATAATAAAAAGAAGATTTAATTTTGAAATAACTTTCATTTCCAATAATTACATAACAACACCACAGAAAATACTCTATATATATATATATACATATATATATCGATATATATAATATTATTATTATTTTTTAAAACATATTAAAATTAAAATAAAACCAAAATTATAAAATTTGGTGGGCAATTTAAAAATAGACGAGACAATTTTTATTTTACATGACTGCCCCCTACTACCACATGGTAGCAAGTACTATCGTAGGTAGTACATGCTACCTTATATACCTCGACTCTAGTGTCTACTCCTCTACCTACTCCTTCCCTTGCATCTCTTCAGGATCTTTTGGAGGATGATTCTGATGATGGTGCTAATGATCCACCATCCCCACCTCCACCTACTCCACCTCAGATGCCCAAGTGGGCTCACCTTAGTGTTGAGGCGATAGGTCCTATGACCAATGATCCTTCAGATACTCGTCGCACCCATTTTCATACTATGGGTTCTAGTCTTTTGAATCATGCTATTTCAGATGATCCTCAGAAGTTTTCAGAGGCTACAGGATACCCTGAGTGGGATTATGCTATGGAGGAGGAGTATTCTTCTTTGATGAGGAATCATACTTGGGATCTTTGTCCTCTTCCTAAGGGAATAAAGATGGTTAGGTGTCACTAGTTTTATCATACTAAGTATGTACTAATGGTTCCATTGATAAGTACAAATCTTGTCTTGTTGCGAAGGGTTTCTTCCAAGTTGAGGATATTTATTACTCCAAGACTTTTGCCCCTGTCGCCAAGATGAACTCTATTTGCTTTGTACTATCTCTTGCATGGGGACCTCCAGGAGGAAATTTACATGGAGCAGCCTCAGGGATTTGTGCAGGACATTTCTTTGGTTTGCAGACTTTGACGTTCATTGTATGGTCTCAAATAGGCCCCTCGGGCTTGGTATGAGAAGATGGATTCTTTCTTGCTCTCCACTGGGTTCACCCTGCAATCATTTTGATCACATGGTGTACATTCAGCTTCTTGAGGGTGAGATCATGATTCTTGTGCTATATGTTGATGATCTCCTCATCATAGGTAGCTCATCCTCTATGATTTAGCATACCCAGAGCGCCTTGATGGACCAGTTTGAGATGACAGATCTTAATCTTCTGCACTATTTCCTTGGTCTTCAGGTGATTCAGTTTTCTGATGGGCTCTCCATTTACCAGCAAAAGTATGCTCTTGACATGCTTCAACACTTTGGCATGCTTGATTGCAAGCCTACTCCCACTCCTTTTCAATCAGGGGTTGTTTTGATTACTGCTTGTCCCACTCCTTCAGTAGATACTACACTTTACAGGCAATTGGTTGGCAGTTTGTTGTACCTGACTCACACCCATCCTGATATTTCCTTTATGGTTGGCCTTGTCTCTCAATTCTCCCATTATCCTCATGAGAGCCATTGGCAAGCTGACAAATGTATTTTGAGGTACATTCGGGGCTCTATTTCTCATGGCATTCACTACACATCAAGGGAACCTCACATTGTTGGCTACACTGACTCAGATTGGGCTTCTGATGTCACTAATTGGAAGTCTACTTTTGGCTTTGTTTTCTATCTTGGCTCTGGTCCTATCACATGGTCTTGCAAGAAGTAGACTGCTCATGCATTATCATCTACAGAGGCTGAGTATCATGCTGTTGTGCTCACCAGTTAGGAATCTTATGGCTATGACAGTTGATGACTGGGTTTGGATTTCCTCCTGATAGTCCCACTATTCTTTGGTGTGACAATCATAGTGCAATTCATATTTACTGCAACCCAGTAGAGCATCAGCAGATGAAGCACATTGAGCTTCACATGCATTCCATCCGCTAGTTGATTTAGGATGGTTCTCTCACTCTGGAGTACATTCCCACTATTGAGCATGTTGTAGACATCTTCACGAAACCTTTTGCATCGCTGTGCTATCTTCAGTTGCACTCTATGCTTCATGTGAAGGAAGTTGTCCTTGGGGGTCTTTATGAGGCCTTCCTTCTTTCTTCTTCTTCTTCTTTTAACATGTTCTTTTATCTCTTTTTGGAGAGGAGTTTTTTCCCACTGGGTTTTCTCCTTTGTCTCCATTTCATAGAGATTTCATTGTATTTGGGTACCTGATCAGGCCTTGTTGTTGGGACCCATCTTTCCTGCTTTTAGTAGTTGTTCTAGGTTTTAGCTTCTCCCTAAGTCTAGCTTAAGGGGGGGTGTTAGAGTAATTGGGTCTTTACTTGATTAATTAAATAATATTTGTTTAATTCTTGAAGTTCCCTAAAATCTCTTTTCACACTTAAGCTAACATTAGGTGCATAATAATTATTTCTTTTATTAATTATTATGTGCATAATAATTAATTCTTTATTAATTATTATGTGCATAGTAATTAATTATTTTATTAATTATTATGTGCAAGCCTAGGGTCTTCCCTTTTAGGTTTTCTTGACCTATTAGAGGTTAATTTTATTTTCTTTGTATTATTATCTCATTAGACATTTTGGTGAATATTGAGCTCTCATCTTTTGAGCATTTTTTCCTATGTTTTTTGTTCTTATATTATTTTGCTTCCTTGCTTCTCCTTGTAATAGATTATTCAGCTTCCAGAAGATCTTCAGGCTCTTGTGGGGTTGTATTTCTCAACTCTCACAAAATTGTCACAAAATCACATTATCAGTTGCAATGGGGCCTGCATGCACTTTTTATGTTAAAAACTCATATGCATTACTTATAGTAAAGAAAGGGTGAAGGAAAAGGGGGGGGGGGAGAGAGAGAGAGAGAGAGAGAGAGAGAGAGAGAGAGAGAGAGAGAGAGAGAGAGAGAGAGTTGGAGAGGGAGGGAGAGGGAGAGTGAGGATGGGAAAGGAAGGGAGAGAGAAAGAGGGAGGGAGAGAAAAAGAGAGAGGGTGAGAGAGAGAGGGGGGATGGTAAGGGGAGTGAGGGAGAGGGAGATAGAGAGAAAGAGTGGGGAGAGGGAGTGAGGGAGGGAGAGAGGGAGAGAGAGGGAGAGAGAGAGTATGGGAAAGGAGGGGAGATAGAAGGGGGGAGGGAGAGAGAAAGAGTGTGGAGGGAGGGAGAGAAAAAGAGAGGGTGAGAGAGAGGGAGAGTATGGTAAATGAGGGGAGATAGAAGGGGAGAGGGAGAGAGGGAGAGTTTGGGAAAGGAGGGGAGATAGAAGGGGGGAGGGAGAGAGAAAGAGTGTGGAGGGAGGGAGAGAAAAAGAGAGGGTGAGAGAGAGGGAGAGTATGGTAAATGAGGGGAGATAGAAGGGGGGAGGGAGAGAAAAAGAGTGTGGAGGGAGGGAGAGAAAAAGAGAGGGTGAGAGAGAGAGAGGGATGGTGAGGGAGTGAGGGAGAGGGAGATAGAGAAAGAGTGGGGAGAGGAAGGGAGAGAGAGAGAGGGAGAGAGGTAGTAAGTGAGGGAGGGAGAGGGAGAGAGAGAGAGAGAGGAAGGGAGAGAGAGAGAGAGAGAGAGAGAGAGAGAGAGAGAGAGAGAGAGAGAGAGAGAGAGAGAGGTATGAGAAAGGGAGGAAGGGAGAGGGAGAGAGAGAAATGGTAAGAGAGAGAGAGAGTATGGGAAAGGTAGGGAGATAAAGGGGGGAGGGAGAGAGAGTGGGGGAAAGGAGAGAGAGAGAGAGAGGGATGGGGTATGGAGGAAGGAAGAGAGGGGGAGCATAATGGTTTATCATTTTCATCCTTGAACCTGATGCTCACTCTTAGGGGATGATCTGAACTTATTTTTGTAAGCAGTATTAGCACTTCTTTTTATATTGTAATAATGGTTCATCTTGCCCCTTAGGACATGGCCCCTTACGACACCATTAGACCCCTTAGGACACCATATGACCCCTTAGGACACCATAAAACACCTTAGGATATCATATGATCCTACTTGGGGTCGTATGGTGTGCTAAGGGATCTTATGGTGTTGTTAGGGGTCATGTGGGGTCCTAAGGGGTTGTATGGTGTGCTAAGGGGCCGGGTTATCTGAACTTATTTTTGTAAGTAGTATTGGCATTGATTTTATATTGTGATAATGGTTCATCTTTCCCCTCGAGACACCACATGACCCCTAGGACACCATATGACCCCTTAGGACACCATATGACCCCTTAGGACACCATACGTCACCTTAGGATATAATATGGTCCTACTTGGGGTCGTATGGTGTTCTTAGGGATCTTATGGTGTTGTTAGGGGTCATGTGGGGTCGTAAGGGTTGTATGGTGTGCTAAGGGCTAGGGTGATCTGAACTTATTCTTGTAAAAAATATTGGCACTAGTTTTTATATTGTAATAATGGTTCATATTTCCCCTCAGTACACCATATGACCCCTTTGGACATCATATGACCCCTTAGGACACCATATGACACCTTAAGATACCATATGGTCCTACTTGGGGTTGTATGGTCTACTAAGGGGTCTTATGGTGTCGTTAGAGGTCATGTGGGGTCTTAATGGGGCCACATATGTGTTACAACACCATATGACCCCTTAGGACACCATACAACCCCTTAAGACATCATATGGTCCAAAAGGGTCATATGGTGTGCTAAGGGATCATATGGTGTTGTTAGGGGTCATGTGGGATCCTAGAGGTGTCACACATGTATTACAACACCATATGACCCATTAGGACACCATATGACTCCTTAGGACATCATATGCTCCTAAGGGGTCATGTGGTATGCTAAGAGGTCACATGATGTCATTAGAGGTCACGCGAGGTCCTAATTGGGCCACACGTGTTATAACACCATATGGCCCCTTAGGATATCCTACATGGTCTTACAAGGTCATATGGTATCATTCATGGTCATGTGTGGTCCTAATGGGGCTGCATATATGTTAGAACATCATACGACCCCTTAGGATATCATACGACCCCTTAAGATATCATATGGTCCTAAGGGGTCATTTCATGCGCTAAGGGTCCATATGGTATCGTTATGAGTCTTTAGGGTCCTAATGGGGCCACACATGTGTTAGAACACCATATGACCTCTTAAGAAACCATACAACCCCTTAGGACATCATATAGTTCTAAGGGGTCATGTGATATGCTAAGGGGTAATATGGTGTCATTAGGGGTCTTGTGGGGTCCTAATGGGTTTGCACATGTGTTAGAACACCATATGACCCCTTACAACACCATACGACCCCTTAGGACATTCACATCATATGGTCCTAAGGGGTCATGTGGTGTGCTAAGGGGTAATATGGTGTCATTAGGGGTCATGTGGAGTCCTAATGGTGCCATGTGTGTTACAACACCATATGACCCCTTAGGACATCATATACTCCTAAGGGGTCATGTGGGGTGATAAGGGGTCACATGATATTATTAGGGGTCACATGGGGTCCTAATTGGGCCACGCATGTGTTACAACACCATATGACCCCTTACGACACCATATGACCACTTAGAATATCATACATGGTCCTAAGAGGTCATATGGTGTCATTCGGGGTCATGTGTGGTCCTCAAGGGTTGCACATGTGTTAGAACATTATATAGTCTTAAGGGGTCATATGGAGTGCAAACGACCTTATATGATGTCATTAGGGATTGTGTGGGGTCCTAACAGAGAGAGAGAGAGAGAGAGAGAGAGAGAATACAATGTACTAAGATATTGAGAGATTATATATGCATATATTTTACATACATATATGTATACACACACACATATATATGTGTGTGTGTGTGTGTGTGTGTACATATTATATACATACACATACACATATGTATACATAGACATACAAATATTATATACATATTATACATATACATACACATATTATATACATACATATGTATTTCTATATATTAGGATGTCTTTATGTTGGCATAACATGCGTTTAGTGCATTTAGGCTTCTGATTAGGCTTGGTGACAAGGCCGAGGGTTGAAAGTTTGATTTCCCTCCATTTCCCTCCTTTTTCACATGTTTTGTTTATCAAATTAGTTTCTCGACTTTGCCATGATTAGTTTTACACCTCATCAACTAGGTATTTCTAAAATTGCTACCATATTTTCACCCATCTTCTGATCTTTCTAACCATATATTTTTAAAAAAATTTGAACAACAATAACATATTAATCTTGAATTTCTTTTACCAATGTTTTCATAGTTCTCAAAGACATATGTGTACCATTTTTTTAATAAATTTTGATCTACTTATTCAAATTTAAAAAAAAATTATATATTATTATAGTTCACTTGATTGTTTACACTTTAAAAAAAAATTGCATTTTCGATTATTTTGGTCCAAGTTATGCTTCGCACACTAACATGTGCCTTATTTTTCAAGATCTGCTCGATTCGAAAAAATCATAAAAAAAAATTACTCAACAAAAAATTACAAAAAAATACACAACTTCTAGTACTTACTCTTAGCTAGCTTTCCACCAAAGAATTTGTCAAATATTAAATTAACTGGTAACACGGTTCACAACTTACACTGACAATAGACATCATCTACTGACACCAGTAGGCACAACCAGATTATTCTCACTGGCACCTAGTCTACACCAATAGAAGATCTTACCGGCACCCCAGTCGACATGGAAATTATATTATTTTGTATTGTAATTATATTGTATAGCCGACATGATGTATCGTAAAGACTCATATATGTATGAGATCTTATAGGTCATTTTGTAGTGAAAAAAAAAGGTATGTATGGTATGTAAGCAAAGGAAGGATATGTAATTAGGTAATGAATATGAGAGCGAATATCTATATATGCATTTTGATGTAATATTTTGATGAGCGAATAAGAGCAGAGAAGAGTGAAGAAAGGTTTATGGAAGAGGTATTTGACAGAGCTTAAACCAGTACTGAATCCAGCATTGCAGATGCTATTTTGAGCAGTACATTGTCATTGGATTTAATCATCCAATTTTGTAGTCAATGTGAATCCTTTTTGTGATTGAGCAGTGAGCTCTAGGTTGTTGGCCTTTTTGCATGTGCAGGCCCCTATTGTATCAATAATATTTATTCATAATTGGCCAGTGAGTAAATATTATGGGTCACAAATGCCACCGAGGTTTTTCCCCTACCGGGTTTCCTCACCAAAATATTTGTGTTATGGTGTGCATTGATGGTTATACTATTATTTCTCTTGATTGCTTTATTGATTATTTACCGGTACATTAATTTAGGTTGTGAAGTTGCAAACAAGTTTAAATATTTCATTTATCGGTTAGACACTGATTCACCCCCCCCCCCCCCCTCAGTGTCTTTGGGACTGATTAAGTATCTAACAATTGGTATCAGAGCCTAGTCCTCTATTTGGAGAAGCCTAATAAATTGAGGAAGGTTCTAAAACTAGTATCAATGGAAATCTTGAGACAACAATTGGAAGGAGCTCTTGAAGATTTTGATGCAGAAAAATTGAAGAATATCAAATTGGAAGATGAACTCAGAACTGCTCGGGATTTATCAAAGCACTTCAAGATAACTTGGCTATAGCAAAGAATAAGAGAAAAGAATTACATGTGCAATAGCAAAATCAAGATGATGAATAAAAAGAAACTCTTAGAGATATTGCAGACAAATTGAGATAAGAGAACAGTAACATGAATGAGATGCAAGATTTAACCATGAGACTATGCAAGGATATTGAAGATAGAAAGAAGAATCAAGAAGATTTGGCCAGAAGACTAAATGAAAGATTAGATGAATCTCAAAGGCTTAGCTATGAAAATGATATGCTTAAAACAGATTTGATTCACATGCAACATGACAAAGAGGAACTTCTGAGACAAGTTAGCACTTTGGAAAGTGAGTTGATCACTGCAAATGAATACAAAGACAAATTCAAGAAGAGTTTAGATAATCTTTATGATATGCTAAAGAGTCGGAAACCTGATGGAGAAACAATTGGACTTGGATTTGAACATGGAGAAAGTTTTGGGACTGCAAACAACTATGATCACAACAAACTGGTAAGGCAACCTAATGCTTATAAATTTAATGGGAAATGTTTTAATTGTAACAAATTTGGTCATAAAGAAAATCAGTGCAGATTTAGGAATAATTAGAATACAAACTTACCCACCGATCAATGTTCCAAATGCAATAAAAATGGTCATAACTCAGACAATTGCATAATGAATGTGAAATGCTATGTTTGTGGTAGATTTGGACATTTATCTAATCAAAGTAGAACTCAAACCGGTCAAGATTATGGAAAGGCTATTCAAAGAAACAATGTAACTTGTTATGCATGTAACACGACTGGGCATATTGCAAAATTTTGTAGAAGCAAGACTATACCAACGAACAATAAAGGATCTAATAACAAAAGCAAAGAGAAGGTGATTGAAATCAAGCAAGAATTTTCAAAACAATGGATTAGGAAGAGAAATCAGAGAGGTGATGAATCTATCACTGCACTAGCAGAACAAGGTAATCCTACACCAGCAGGAGATTCTTCATCCAACTAAGGAATAATCCTTAGGGGTAAGGCAACAAATTGAAAATCATGAATTTTCCCTTGGTTGATGGTAAGAAGTTATATTTCTTCTTTATCAGCAAATATGTGGAGTTTTTCACTTTATCAATGAGCATTTATTGGAGTTGTAAGTTAAATTTTAGTTATAAAGGCATTGTAACCTCTCATTTCAATTCACCAAGCATCCAATCATTCGAAGAGAGAAAAATTGAGAAAAGGCATTCTAAAGGCGAAGCATCAAAGGTCTTTTCAGGGCATTCAAGGATTTCACAGATAAAAGGTATTTAACTTCGCAATGGCATCTTCATCTTCTATTCCTGAATTCATAGCAAACCCTACCATTGTGGAAAACATTAAGCAACCTAGACCCATTTTTAATATCATTCCCAAGATAACAAAACAAGATGATTCTATTGGTGCATTTTCCAAAATCTCGAAGGGATTCGCATTCACTAAAGACCCTAGGGAATACATACATTGCAACATAGGAAGTTTAGGATTTGAATATTTGATGAACATGTACATTAATGTAATTACTGACAAGGATGGGGTAGTGAAACTGGAACACAAGGTAGTTGAGGATTTAGGTTTCATACACATCCTCCATATGCCATAATTCTCAGATGAAGTCATCCACTATGTCCTTAGCAAGGTTCACGAAGAATTTATGTGGTTAGACTCAGTATTCAAAATTACCAAGGAAGCTATTAAAGTTGTTATTGGTTTACCCTCTACCAGTTCTAGACCTGACAAAAGAGGAAAATCCCTAACAAGGAAGTTATGAGCTTAACCAGAGCTACATATGACAACCGGTCACTTAGGGTTAATGACATAAAGCATAAAAATGTTAAATTTGCTAGCATGATAATTGGATATAAATTTGGTCACACAAATAGGTTGAATTCTGTGTCAAGTTCATGCATTCACAGTGCACATGAGATGATTGTAAACAATGCAAAGATTGATGTTTGTGAATGGTTGAAGGATGAATTTCTAGAAAATTTGGATAAGATAAAAGGTGACAAGAAAGGAACATTCAAATTTGGAAATCTATTAGTCTGTTTAATGCTTTACTTTTCAAAGGAGATCCCTGGCATAGGTCATAAGGATTTTGCCTATGATATTTTTGTTGGAAAATAGATAAAGGAGGCAATCACCGGTATGGGAGCTAACAGTGATGAGTTGGTCAAAGATTACTTTAAGAATTTTCAATCTAGAATGAAACAGACAGAAAGGATTTCCCAATGCATTGTAGACAAGTGTAATAAACAAATATGGTTTGTAGTAAAGAGAGATGAAATCTGGATGGAAGCAGTTAGACCTAGAACAATATGGATTACTAAAATGGGATATGAGGTGGACTCTCACATTTTGGAATCATATGCAAAAATACTCCTAGATGATCCACCAGAACCATCAGAGAAAATATTTGGTAGTGCTGAAACAATTGAAAGTGATGTAGTCATGATGAAGCAGAGAAAGAAAAGAGACAAATTCATGAAAGATGCTTCTAAAATACTAAAAGAAGTTACAAAAGGTTTGATGAGTCTTAGTGGTATTTCTGCTAGTATGAAAGAAAGTCAATCAGAGAAGACATCAGTAGCTCATGTTTCCCCGGTTGTTACTTCTTTTGAGATAGAAAGTGATAAAGTAGCTAAATTTAAAAGAGTTGAAAGGAAGAAAAGAAAACCTTCACCGACACCTGCTCCATCTCCAAAGAAGTCAAGGACACAAAGAAAGAAGCAACATGTTGTAAGAGAGCCTAGTGGTTTGAAGAAGAAGGTAACTCCTAAGAAGAAATCAGAACCTAAGGCACTAGATACTCTTACACTAGAAGAGTTGATAAATGAAATCACACAAGTAGCAATGTAAATAAACTTTATCATTCTTTCAAGGATTCAGATTAAAACACTATAGAGGAAAGCATTATTTTGCACCTAGACATCTATAAGAAAGTTCTCATTAAGGTTGTAGATGATCTGCCTAATGATTTGTATTTGAGGTTAGAAGCTAAAAGGATGTCGGTAATGGAATTAGATAAGAAATTGAAAGTAGAGGCTCTACTTGTTGTACATCCTTTTAAATCTAGACAAGAAATTGATGACTTAATTTTAGAGGCCAACATAACACTTTTTGTGACTGTTCACCAACAGGTTAGCCTTATGGCAGGCTGAGTAAAGGAAATTGTAGATGAAACAACAGACAAATGGGACATATTCTTTGTGGTAAGAGAGAAGAAAGTAGAAAAGGATAGACAGAAATTGGATGTCTTTTGCAAAGGTATGTCAGAAGGATAAAGGTAAAGGTAAAATTGGTAGTGTACCTAATATAATGGTCAAGGATAACCTTCCTCCACCAGCATAGGACAACCCATCAATAACTATAGAGGCACCAGTACAAACTGACAGTCAACTGGAAGAGAAGTTAGAGGAAATAACAAGAGATGACACTAATCCAGAATCTAAAGTTCTTTTTACCATGAATGTGGACACACATGACTTCAACATTGTCATGGACAAAGAAACTACAGAGGTTAAGGAAATTGAAGCTACAAATATTGAGATCTCTGAGTCACCAGTCAACACTATTGACTCTCAGAACATTGAGATACCAGTATAAGTTGAGAAACCTAATACCATCCCAGATGCTACTCAGCCTAAAATTGAGAAACTGATAGAAGCACAAGTAGAAGCAGAGGTAAAAGCACAAACTGAACCTATAAATGTTGACACTCAACAAAAGGTAGAGAAACTGAGAGAGAAAGAACCTGAATAGAGTATAGCTGAACCAGCAGTCAACAAGGCAAAGAGTAAGGATGACAGTAAGGTTGGAAACAAAGTTGAAACACAAAAGAAGTGGTTAAGGCAATTGGACAAGTATCTGAAGGAAAGAAAGTTATTGCTGAGCCTAACACTTCCACCATGGACTACAGGCCTACAAATGTGACTGATGTACTTTTGGATTCAATAAAGAGGATCACAGATTGCAACACCTTAGCATTTAAGGCCACTGATGATACATTACCTATATTGAAAATGATTGCACCAGCTTGTAAGATAGATCATATTGATGGATCTTTAGGTAAATTGGACACATTGTCCAAATTCATTGCTTCAAATATGCTAACTATAGACAAAATAAATAAGGATACTGTTAAGGAAAGGGTGAACAAGGAGAAAAGTGAATTCTTTGATAAAACTATCAAGGATTATACTGAGCACATTGATTCTTTATTACCAGTACTCAATTCCACTATTATGGAATATAAAGAATTGTATAAGGAAGCATGCAAGCCTCATGACCTGAAAAAAGACATTGAGGAAGAGATAAAGAAAACACAAAAAGACAGTGATGATATAGCAGACAACATGATAGGTTCTTCGGAACTTACCTCAATTTTTTATCAAGAAATGACATTTTTTGAGGAAAAGATTAAGAAACTAGAAAAAGAAAAAGTAAGGATAAGAATGAAGGCACGTGAGCTGAAAAAAAACTTGGTCCTAGATTGGACAACCTTATAACTCAATGGATTGAGTTGTCTAAAGCAACAATTCAAGGAGAAAGATCACCAGAGCAATAGACACATTATCTAACCGGTATGATCCAGCAGACTGAAACCATTATCTCTGACAACACCAAATTCATGCAGAGTCTTAATCTGATTTTGGCTGATATGTTTCAAATTGTACATAATTGGATATACTCTATGAGGTATAATTTTGAATTATTTGATTCTTTTTGACATCCTTTGTCGTTGATGTCAGAGGGGGAGTAGTAGTATGGAGAAAAATGTACAGAAGAGATCATTTGCTCAGGGGGAGCACTCCTATTTTTGGATCAATTTTGGACTTCCATTTTTTGGATTTTTCTCATGAGTGTTGCCATCAATTCCAAAGGGGGAGATTATTGGTATTCTACACTAAGATGAGAATTTTTTATGTTGTCATTGATGGCAACCAACTGGTAACACAGTTCACAGCTTACACTAGCAATAGACATCATCTACCAGCACCAGCAGGCACAGCCAGATTATTCTCATCGGGACCCAGTCTACACCAACAGAAGATCTTACCAGCACCCCAGCCAACATGGAAATTATATTATTTTATATTGTAATTATATTGTATATCTGACATGATGTATTGTAAAGAATCATATATGTATGAGATCTTATAGGTCGTTTTGTAGTGAAAAAAAAGGTATGGATGGTATGTAAGCAAAGGAAGGATATGTAATTAGGTAATGAATATGAGAGAAAATATCTGTATATGCATTTTGATAAAATATTTTGATGAGCGAATAAGAGAAGAGTAGAGCAAAGAAAGGTTTATGGTAGAGCTTAAACTAGTATTAAATCCAACATTGCAAATGCTATTTTGAGCAATAAATTGTCATTGGATTTAATCATCCAATTTTGTAGTCAGTGTGACTCCTTTTTGTGATTGAGCAGTGAGCTCTAGGTTGTTGGCCTTCCTACATGTGTAGGCCCCTATTGTATCAGTAATATTTATTCATAATTGGCCAGTAAGTAAATATTGTGGGTCACAAATCCCATCGAGGTTTTTCCCCTACCGAGTTTCCTCACCAAAATATCTATGTTATGGTGTGCATTGATGGTTATACTATTATTTCTCTTTATTGCTTTATTGCTTGTTTACCAGTACATTAATTTGGGTTGTGAAGTTGCAAACAAGTTTAAATATTTCATTTACCAGTTAGATATTGATTCACCCCTCCCCCCCTCTCAATGTCTTTGGGACTGATCAAGTATCTAACAAAAGATTTAACCCCCTTAATCTTATCCAATTTTGAAAAAAAAAAATAGTTTGGAAACTAGACTTAGAGTACTACAATCTTTGTTGTTTGAGTATCTTCATATTTTGAGTGGATGACTCAAATTTCTCCTCCAAGTTCAGGTTTAGCTGATTTTAGAAAAAATCATCCACTTATACCCCCATTTTTGCACACCATCTTAGCCAACCAATCATACAACACGCAAACCCATACAAAAAGGAAACTGACGGACCACACATGATGCTCACTTGATCATGGCTAAGGCAAGATGAGGGTTTTATGACCACCTAATCCAAATCCTAAGGATGAAAAAGGTATACTCAACCGTGCGAATCCTGATGGAGACGAACCTCGCACCTAGGTAGTATTGTACCTACAATCTCCTGCAACCATGAGTCATGCAAGCATACATATATATACATATTCAATGAAGGCGTTAGCTCAATATTTATAACAAGAATTAGGGAAACAACTAAACTTACACAAGAATTGATGCGAAAGCACAATAACAGGTATGCACAATATTCATATTATCTAGTCTACAACAATACATAATGGTAATTCAACCATTCAAGAATGCCACATAGGAAAAGTCAACCAAAGTCAAACCGATGGTACAAGGCTGACTAGGGTAGGGCACTATAGTGCACTTACCCAAGTGTATCCTCATCGAGGAGACCTAGGGATATCAAGGAAAACCAATTTTCCCACATGCAACCGGGAGTCGGGTCAATCCGTATTCATATACAATGACAGTCTCATCCTTAGTGTCCGAGTGGTCACCTTTTTAGATCTTGATTCATTCTCACATCAATGTTGGTCTTCGCTCCATCGGCCATTGGTATAGCCTTCAAACAGTAGAGCCGATCACCCGATGATACCTAATTTCCTAAGGCAACTCCATCGAGTCATCAACCAGATAGATGAACTGTTACCCTGATCTTCGATAACTAAGAGAGGTCTCATTGGCTCATCAGATCAAACACTGTGAGGTTACTCCAATTTGCATTGTTACCCTAATAACATAAGGTGGCCTCATTGGGTCCTTGACTCACACCCAAAAATACTATCCCGATGAGCGACACACTCCGAGACAGAACAAGGGGGACTTATTGGGACTTCGGTTCAGCCTTCAACACATTAACCCGATAGCTGATATCAAATTGATCATCTAAGGTGACTTCATTGGGTATCAGCTTAAATCTAGACTAGAAACCCTAATAGTCAATGTCAACCTAGACCACCTAGGACAGCTCCATTGGGTCATTGAAACAACTCTGATACAGTCGTCCATTCTATTGTTCCATTGGTGTAGGCTATCCCGATCGACCTGAACATGTCAAGTGAATTAGAGGCACATTTCCAACAAACTCCCACTTGACGAGGAATTCACTGGACCGATTACCATTTCAAACATTATTGAGAAACATGGGTATGAAGACCCATAGAATTTGAACACCGCCTGAACTTGTGCATGCTCACTGGTTTCGTCAAGCCATCTACAACATTTTCCAGAGTGTCTACCTTGTTAAGATAAACTTTTCCATCTTCCACCATGTCACAAATGAAGTGATACTGAACATTGACATGCTTTGACCTGGCATGGAAAGTAGGATTATTTGCCAAACATAAGGCACTCTGGCTGTCACTCCAAATTTCAACCTGCCCTGCATCAAAACCAATATCTGAACTCAAATGCCTAAGCCAGACTACTTCTTTACAAGCATGTGTGGCTGCCATGTATTCTACCTCTGTAGTGGACAAAGCAACTACAGCTTGTTGCTTGCTCATCCAACTAATTTCTTCACCATTCAAGACAAAAACATATCCAGTAGTGGATCTCCTGCTGTCAATATCCACTGCCCATTCAGAATCTGTCTAACCACAAATGCGAAGAGTTCTCTTTGAATCCTTCAGATTACCATGATAACATAGTGCAAAGTTTGAAGTACCCTTCATAAATTTGAACACTCTCTTTACAACATCCTAGTGTGGTTTCCCTCGATTCGACATAAACCTACTAAGTACTCCCACTGGTTAGCCAATATCTGGTCTTGTACAGACCATAGCATACATCAAACTACCTATAGCACTTGCATAAGGTACACTTTTCATGTCTTCAATTTCTTTTGGAGATTTTAGACTCTCAAGCATAGACAACTTAGTTCCTTGCAAGATGGGAACAACCTGTGGTTTACAATTAGACATATGAAATCTATCAAGAACATTGGTTATATACTTCCTCTGGCAAGCCAAAGTTTCCTTTTAGATCTATCTCTTTTTATCTCCATTCTCAAAATGTAATTTACTGGTCCTAAGTCCTTCATTTCAAATTTCATAGAAAGCTGAGATTTTAAATCTGAGATCATACCTTTTGTGTTTCCTATGAACAACATATCATCTACATAAAAAGCTATGATAAGAATCCTATCACCATTAGTTTTATAGTAAACACAATGATAAGAATCTGGTATGATAAGAATCCCAAAGATAAAACAAATGTATCATACTTTTGATACCACATTCTGGGAGACTGTTTTAAACCATATAGAGACTTCTTGAGTTTGCATACCAGATGTTCTTTACCTTTTTCCACAAAATGCTCAGGCTGGGACATATAAATTTCTTCTTCAAGATGACCATGAAGAAATGTTGTCCTCACATCCATCTACTCAATCTCCCAATCATATGATGCTGCAAGTGATAAGATAAATCTGATAGATGTCAGCTTAGCTACAGGAGAGAAGATTTCCCCATAGTCAATACCTTCTTTTTGTGAATACCCCTTTGCAACTAGTCTTGCTTTGTATTTGTCAATGCTGCCATCTAGACCATACTTATTTTTAAACACCCATTTGTATCCTATAGGCTTTCTACCTTTAGGTAATGGCACCAAATCCCAAGTTCCATTTTTATCCAATGATGACATTTCATCATTCATGTCTTCCAACCAGGAATCTGAATCAGGCATTTCAATTGCTTCTTTGATAGTCCTAGGCTCATCAGTATTTGCAAGTAAAGCATAAGTACAATTAACATTCAACATAGAATGAATGTACTTATTAGGTGTATACCTATTAGGTTGCTATCTCTCTTGAGTAGATCTTCTCAACTATGGTGTTGAGGCTTCTTGAGGTTCCACAGGAGGCTCATCATCATGTTCTTCCTCAAAACTACTTGAACTGCTTGAACTCTCCACATCTTTAGGTATCTCTAGAGACTCTTCTTTGGTTGGAGGAATTTCAACCTTAGCTTCTCCTTTCTTTTCTATATTATGATCTAGTGACATAGGCTTTAGCTCATGAAAAATCACACTTCTTCTATATACAACCTTACTAGTCACTAGATTCCAAAGTTTGTATCCTTTCACACCAACTCCATAGCCAATGAAGATACATTTAACCGCTTTGTTATCCAACTTAGATCTATTAACATCAGGCACATGATCATATACCTCTACACCAAAAACATGAAGGTGCCTTAAAGACGAGTTCTTACTAGACCATGCTTTCATAGGTGTTTTGTCAACCAATGCTAAAGTAGGAGAATAATTCAATAGGTAACACATTGTAGCAACTGCTTCAGCCTAGAATTTTTGTTCCAGGCTAGCTCTACTCAACATGCTTCTTTCTTTCTCCATCAGAGACTGATTCAACCTTTTTGCAACTCCATTCTGCTATGGAGTGTAAGGTATAGTCTTATGTCTCTTAATTCCATGATCAACACAGTACTTGTTGAAATCTGCACTAAAAAATTCACCACCGTTGTCTGTTCTTTAATATTTAATCTTTCTCCCAGTCTGATTTTCAACAAGGTTCTTAAACTCCTTAAACCGACTGAACACTTCTGATTTACTTTTAAGAAAGTACATAAATGCCCTTCTTCAATAATCGTCTACAAAAGATACATAGTATTTAGATTTAGACAAATAAGGTACATCCACTGGACCAAACACATTAGAGTGAACATAATCCAGAATATAAGAAGACTTATGAGAACTAGAATAAAACTGAACATGGTTATGTTTTCCATATATGCAGTGTTCATAGAAATCGAACTTAAAACTACAATCATCCAGACCTTCAACTAGATTCTTATTCTTCAAGGCTTTTAAACCTTTTTCACCTATGTGGCCTAACCTATTATGGTAGAGTATTGTTTTCTTAGCAGGAAGTTTAGCTTCCAATGAATTAGCAT
The DNA here is from genome assembly GCF_030272615.1 of Cryptomeria japonica. Lineage (NCBI taxonomy): Eukaryota > Viridiplantae > Streptophyta > Pinopsida > Cupressales > Cupressaceae > Cryptomeria > Cryptomeria japonica. The sequence goes on along the minus strand of NC_081407.1, from coordinate 61,219,929 downwards.
TATGCATCATTATAGCTGTCTTAACTGACTTTTTAGAGGCTATATTACAACATATAGGTTCAACATTTAACTTATATAAAGTACCAAAATGATCACCCTTTGCCAATACAATGGAACCCCTAGTCATCTTGAAATCACCAGATATAAATGTAACTTATACTCCAACATCATTGAGTTTACTTACAAAGAGAATATTTCTTACCAGACCTGGTATATGAAGAACTCCATTGATCCCCTTCACTCTACCATCTCGGAATTGAATTTTAATTCTGCCTCTCCCTACAATCTCCAACGTAACATCACTAGCCAAATATACCTTTCCACCAGCATACGGTTCATATTTCAAGAACCACTCCTTATAGAAGGTCATGTGAAAAGATGCGCCAAAATCTACTAATCAGGTGTCATCTAAGGTAGGTACTACCAGGGCAACTACAAATGCATCTGCATCACTTTGAGAAGATTCAGTGTTAGAATACTTCTTCTTCTTCTCCTCCTTGTAATCCTTTCGGATATGCCCTTTCTACCCATAGTTCCAGCACTTTACCTTTGACTTCTTGCCTGGAGATTTAAATCTCTCCTAAGACTTGGACTTCTTGCCTTTATTCTTGTCTTTGTCCTTCAATCTGCCTCAAACAAAGTGTGCATCTTTTGTCATCTCAGAAGACCTCTTTCTCATTTCTTCTGACAAAAGAGTATTTACCACAATATCCATCTTGAACTGGATCATAGTACTACCGCTGTCCATCACTAAGTGTTCCCAAGAGTCAAGCAATGAACACAACAATAACATGCAACGTTCTTCTTCCTAGATGGACATACCAATAGAAGTTAATTGTGGAAGAACCATGTTGAATGCATTTAATTGGTTTGCCAATGGTGTTCTTGCATCCATCTTCAGAGAGTACAACTTCTTCCTCAAGAAAAGTTTATTCACCAAGGATTTTCCTTGATAAATATCTCCCAACTTATTCTAGATAAGATGTGCAGTCTTCTCCTAATGGATGTTTAACAGAACAAAATTAGTAGGACATAGCCTAATTAGACCCCTTGCCTTCCGGTGGGCTAAATCCCAAGCTTCTTGCTTCATGCCTAAAGGCTTAGAAGTTGCAGTCATAGCAACCCCAGAGATCTCTATTGACCAACAAGTCTTCCATCTTGAGTTTCCATAGTTTAAAATTGGAACCATTAAACTTTTCCATGCCTATGAACCCTAAGGTGCTCGCCATCTCAACCTGTAAAACAAGTAGACACTCTACAAGACTCCCACTAAAATAGAACTGACACAAAAAACCAACCCTACCCAACAAGGATAACAAAATGGGCCAAGCTCTGATACCACTTGTAAAGGAAAGCAAGTGCGAAAATTTGCTTCCCTAATGTCAATTTGTAGGGGAAAACAAACTAGTGTTTATAATTTTACAACTTTTCTGAATATGGCACAAGCATGAGCAAACACAATTAACCAACAAAGAGATAGAACACACAAATTTAAAGTGGGAAAACCCTTTTGGGAGAAAAACCCACCACCAACAGAAAATGACTTTATTATCAATATGTCAAATACAATAAAGTTCAGCTTGTAGATTTCATTTTTCCACTCTATCAAATAGTTGTTCTAGACATAACATGCAACACTCGGATAACTATTACATCACACTCAATGGATATCATAACTCCCCCTCACATTCGGTTCACATTTTTCTTCTAATACCAAACTGGTTGACCATTCATCTGAGCAACTACAACAATGACTTGAAATCTAACCGCTTGCCTGCATCGATCTGCATTTAAGGAAAACCAATTATCCTACATGCAGCAGGGAGTCGGGTTGGTTCATATTCATATACATCAACAGTCTCATCCTTAGTGTCCAAGTGGTCACCTTTTTGGATCTTGGTTCATTCTCACACTGATGTTGGTCTTCACTCCATCAGCAATCGGTATAACCTTCAAACGGTAGATCCGATCACCCGATGATACCCGATCACCTAAGGCAACTCCATTAGGTCATCGGCCAGACAGATGAACTGTTACCCCAATCTCTGATCACTGAGAGCAGTCTCATTGGCTCATCGGATCAAACACTATGAGGTTAATCCGATCTGCATTGTTACCCCGATAACCTAAGGTGGCCTCATCGGGTCCTTGGCTCATGCCCAAAACTGCTATCCCGATGAGCGACACACTTCCAGATAGAACAATGCAGTCTTATCGGGACTTCGGTGTAGCCTTTGACACATTAACTCGATAGCCGATATTGACCCGATTTCCTAACGCGACTTCATCAGGTATCGGCTTAACTCCAGATCGGAACCCTCGATAGCCGATGTCAACCCGAACCACCTAAGACAGCTCCATCGGGTCATCAACACAACTCTGATGTAGTCTTCCATTCTACTATTCCATCAGTGTAGACTAGCCCGATCAACCTAAACATGTCAAGTGAATTAGAGGCATATTTCCAACACAAACCCGACTGTTATTGAGGTCAAGGACCATCCCAAGACAACTTTCAAGTGATATCCACATGTGGCTACCCTAGATGACTTAGTTGGAGCATTTTCCTGTGTTTTGGAGGGAGTTGTGTATGTCAAAGATGTTAGGGCTGTTGGTATTTTGGTATGGTTTTGTCATTGATGTCAACACCTACTGGAACACTAGCACTTTGGAGATCCAGCAACATTCACTGGCAAGCAAGTAACTATTGCACAGTTATTGGTATATGGTTCACCGACACTTGGAATGATATGGAAGACAATTGGTAAAGTCAAAAACATCATCCAGGGTTATCCAGGGTTACACCGATAGGTTTATCTTTTCCAGATCAACATGGCACACTATGGAGATGATTTATTATTATTGTAAATGCATTAAGCCAACATGTTCAATCGGTTATTGCATCGGATATTATATTATTTGTAAAATGTTTTTTGTAATATCTTATAGAGCCGACCTTCTAGAATTGGTCTTAGGTTATGGTATAAATGTAAGATCTTATTTGTAAGATCAAATGTGGAATGTGAAAAAGGTTTGTGAGAAGGTATATGTGAGATTAAGCAGAGGTATACATGAAGACATCATTTGAAGGTGAAGCTAGGTTTTTGTAGAAGCATATCAACATTACACCGATACTGAATCCAACATATGAAGATGCTATTTTGTGCACTACATTCTTATTAGATTTAACTATCCAATTGTATTCAATGTGACTCCCATTTTGTGATTGAGCAGTGAGCTCTAGGCTGTTGGCCTTTCTGCATGTGCAGACCCCATTTATGTACACTTACTATCTACAGTAGTATCATCTGATTGTGGGTAAGGTTTCCCACCATGGTTTTTCCCCTTACAGGGTTTCCATGTACAAATATTGGTGTTATGTGTTGTGGATGACTTTATGTTTATGTTTCATGCATTAATCTTTACCGGTATAGCAATTTACTATTAACACTGTCTAGCGGCATACTTAACTGGTTTAGCGGTATTAAGCATTAAGTTGGTTAAATGGTTTTTGGTTTGAATTTATTAGACAACTGATTCACCCCCCCCCCTCTCAGTTGTCTCTAGGACCTAACAATTGGTATCAGAGCACAATCCTCTTTTGCAAAAGTTTACCAACTTGAGGAGATCCAATGTCTACTAATTATTTCAGGAAGGACAGTCCTAAACTTGATGGAACCAACTATGGGATATGGAAGATCGGGATGGAGACACATCTGAATTGCATTGGTAAAGACATTTGGGAAGTTACAAAGAATGGTTATACTACTATTGTAGTTGGTCAGACTGCTCCAACTACCTTAGCTAAAGATGAGGAGAATGATTACAAAGCAAGAGAAGCACTTCTGATAGCTCTACTGGTAAAGCTATTTGGGATCATTTGGAAACATTGAATGAAGGAGATTCCACAGTCAAGATTGCAAAACTTGAAATCTTCCGAGTCAGGTATGAACATCTGAAAATGGAAGAAGATGAAAGGATTTCTACTTTTATGGAAAGAGTAAATGAAATTGTTTTGGGTATTAAATGTTGTGGAGGAACCTTAAGTGAGGATGAAATTGTTTCAAAAATCTTAAGAGGATTGCCACCGCCATATAAAATGAAGGTTACTGCTATAAATGAGTTGAGAACAATGCCTAATACATTAGTAACTAGGGATACATTGATTGGAAAACTTTCAGCCTTTGAAATTGAGGAATTTGGTCTTGTTGCTACTATAAAGACAGATTTGGCCTTTAAAGCATCAACATCATCTACTCCATCATTTGACAAATCAGACTGGAAAGCCTTTTATGCAAGAGAACTTGAAGAAACTAGGAAGGAGAATGAAGAGCTTGAAGAACTTGAAGCACTATTTGCAAGGAAAATGCCAAAAGGTCCAGTTGGAAGTAAGTATGAAGGTAAAGAACCCTTTAAATGTTTCAACTACAATAAGATTGGTCATATGGCTTCGAGATGCCCTGATAGACATGCTAGACTAAGAGAAGAAGCTAGAAGAACATACAAGCCTAATCCTGAATATTAGAGATATAGATTTAAGAAGAAAAAAGATAAATCTTGTTACATTGTTGATGAAGGTGTGACTGATGATTCTGATGAGGATCCAGTAGACAATTGATGGGTTTTTGTTGCTATAACAAAAGATCAACCAACACCTACTGCTCAATCGGTAGAACAGGCCCTAGCAGCTAAAGTTGAAGTAAAGGATGAATGGATCATTGACTCAGGATGCTCACATCATATGACAGGAGACAAAGGTAAATTCTTGAACTTTCAAGAATACAATGAAGGTTTAGTAAGATTTGGAGATGACAAAGCCTGTTCAATCAAAGGTAAGGGTTCAATATCTCTTGATGGTAAGCATAACACTGACAATGTCTACTATGTTGAAGGATTAAAGCATATTTTTTTAAGTGTTGGTCAATTAGTTGAGAAGGGATTTCAGTTACAATTTAAAAATGGAAAACGCAAAATCATGAATAGAATTGATTTGGAAATTGCAACCGGTAATCAGACTAGAGGTAATATGTTTCATTTGAATAACAGTGAAAAGACATGCTTGATTGTACATATAGATGAATGTTGGTTATGGCATAAGAGACTATGTCATGTAAACTTTGATTGCATGGTAAAAATTAGTACTTCCAAAGCAGTTAGAGATCTACCTAAAAATGTGAAACCTCAGAATACAATTTGTAAGGAATGTCAATTTGGAAAACAAGTTAGAGCTAGTTTCAAAAGTATTCCAGAAAAATCCAATAATGCTCTTGATTTAATTCACATTGATTTATGTGGTCCAGCTAGAACTAAAAGCTTACAAGGTGATAGATATTTCATGCTAATTATTGATGATTATTCTAGAATGTGTTGGGTTACTTTTCTCAAGGAAAAATCAGAAGCACTTGGAAAGTTCAAACTGTTCAAAGCAATGGTTGAAAATGAAACCGGTAAGAAAATCAAATGTTTAAGATCGGATCAAGGAGGAGAATTCACATCTAAGGACTTTAATACATTATCTGAAGTGAATGGAATCAGAAGACAATTATCAGCACCTCGGACACCATAGCAGAATGGAGTTGTTGAAAGGAAAAACATAACTATCTTAGATGCAGCAAGAAGTATGTTATCCGAAGCAAATTTACCATGTGTATTGGAGAGAAGTAGTTAGCACTGTTGTCTATCCATTCAACAAAGTTCACATCAAAGGTGAAACCGGTAAGACCCCTCATGAACTATGGTTTGGTAATACTCCTACTCTTAAGTATTTCAGAATTTTTGGAAGTAAATGTTATATTACAAGAGATGAGTATATTGGCAAATTTGATCCTAGAAGTGATGAAGGAATATTTCTTGGTTATTCATCTAAGAGCAAGGCATATAGATGTTTTAATAAGAGATTGCAAAAAATTGTTGAGAGTACAAATGTAAAGATTGATGAACAATTCAGAGGAACTTCAAGGTATATAGACTCTGAACCGGCAACAGAAATAGTGATAAATGAACCTACACTAAATCCACCGGTACAGAATGAAGATTTAGTTACCCTGGTACCATCAGAGGATTCCACAGTAATTGAAGAAGAACAACAAACTAAGACACCCCGGTATGTAAGATTGAATCATTCTAAAGATCAGATAATTGGAAACAAATTTAAAGGAGTTATGACAAGAGGAAGATTGACAAATGAAGAGGTATGTCTTATTTCTCAAATTGAACCATCATCTATCAATGAGGCATGTGAAGATAAATTTTGGATTAAAGCTATGGAAGAAGAATTAGGATAAATTGAGAAAAATAATACTTGGACATTAGTTCCCTGGTCTAATGATAAAAATGTAATTGGAACCAAATGGGTATTTAGAATCAAACTTAATGAAGATCGTAAGGTTGTCAGAAATAAAGCAAGACTAGTGTGTAAGGGATATTCTTAGAAAGAAGGAGTTGATTACAATGAAACCTTTGCACTGGTAGCTAGAATTGAGGCAGTCAGATTATTCTTGGCTTTTGTAGCTCACAAGAACTACAAAGTTTATCAAATGGATATTAAATGTGTATTTTTGAATGGAGATATTGAAGAGGAAGTATATATTGAACAACCTGATGGATTTTCTTTGACAGATGACAATGATATGGTTTGCAGGTTAAGAAAAGCTCTGTATGGATTGAAACAAGCCCCAAGAGCTTGGTATGCAAGGTTGGATAAGTATCTTTTAAAGATTGGTTTTACTAAAGGAAATGCAGACAACAATTTATATTACAAAATAACTAATGATGACATCTTGATTATAGAAGTATTCGGTGATGATATAATCTTTGGAGGAGAAGATGGATTATGTAAGGAATTTTCTATTAAAATGCAACAAGAATTTGAAATGTCTATGATTGGAGAAATAAAATTCTTTTTAGGATTGCAAATTTCAAGATTGATAAAGGTATATTTTTGAGTCAATCCAAGTACTTGAAAGAATTACTAAAGAAATTTGGAATGGAGAACTCTAAACCGGTAAGCACACCTATGACTACAAATGACAAATTATCTCAAAGGGATGAATCTACACTTGTTAATCCAACTAGATACAAATCTATGATAGGAGGTTTATTGTATTTGACACAAACCAGGTCTAATATTATGAATGCAGTATGTATTGTTTCTAGATTTCAAAGTAATCCTAGGGAAAATCATGAATCAGCAGTAAAAAGGATTTTTTGGTACTTACAAGGCACTACAAATCTTGGATTATGGTATCCTAGAGATGAAAATTTTGATCTACGTGCATACATAGCAGCAAATTGGGCAGGAGATGTGGATGATAGAAAAAGCACCACTGGAGGAGCATTCTTTCTTGGAAAGAGATTAGTTTCTTGGTTGAGTAAGAAACAAAGTTGTACATCTTTATCAACAACAAAATCAAAATATGTTGCAGCAGTAGCTAACTGTACACAAGTACTATGGCTTAAGCAAATGTTGAAAGACATAAAGGTAAAATGCAAGGAATCTATTACTATATATTGTGATAACACTACAACAATTGATATATCTAAGAATTTGGTATTAGGCTCTAAAACTAAAAATGTTTCTATCAAACTAAATTTTCTAAGGGAAAAAAGTTGAAGAAAAGGAGATAAAACTGGTTTATGTGAATACTAAAGAACAACTTGCAGATATTTTCACAAAACCTTTGCCTAAGGAGACTTTTGAATATCTCAGAGATCAGCTTGGAGTCATACCACCACCAGTAGAAACTTAGACAGCTGATGATTGTCATCGACCGGTAGAATTGAAAGACAAATCTTTTACTCTGGTCTTTGATGAGGAAGCTTCTTCTTAGGGGGAGTAGTTGGTATATTGAATTGACTAGTATTTTGTATATGAACTTTGGCATTTGATGTCAAAGGGGGAGAGATATCTATGGAAATCCACATTATCTTTGAGGAAAGATTGATAGAAAGACTGGTATTGAAAATAAATCTTTGGATAAACACATGTTGCTCCCAGGGGGAGAGATTGTTGTTTAGGAGAGATTGTTTGTTTTTGGTATTTGGCATTTCTGTTTTGGCACTTTGATGGTTTTTCCATCTTGTGTTGCCATCAATGCCAAAGGGGGAGATTGTTGGTATTTTGGTATGGTTTTGTCATTGATGTCAACACCTACTGGAACACTAGCACTTTGGAGATCCAGCAACATTCACCGACAAGCAAGTAACTATTGCATAGTTACTGGTATATGGTTCATTGACAGGATATAATGTTCACCGGCACTTGAAATGATATGGAAGACACTTGGTAATGTTGAAAACATCATGTAGACACTTTGTTTTGAAGAATTAATCATTGGTATATTCATATTTGCCTTTACTAGCAAATAAGTCTAGGGTTATCCAAGGTGTACACTTTGTTTTGAAGAATTAATCATTGGTATATTCATATTTGCCTTTACTAGCAAATAAGTCTGGGGTTATCCAGGGTTACACCGACAGGTTTATCTTTTCCAGATCAGCATGGCATGCTATGGATATGATTTATTATTATTGTAAATGCATTAAGCCGACATGTTCAATCGGTTATTGCATTGGCTATTATATTATTTGTAAAATGTTTTTTGTAATATCTTGTAGAGCCGACCTACTAAAATTGGTCTTAGGTTATGGTATAAATGTAAGATCTTATTTGTAAGATCAAATGTGGAATGCGAAAAAGGTTTGTGAGAAGGTATATGCGAGATTAAGCAGAGGTATACACAAAGACATCATTTGAAGGTGAAGCTAGGTTTTTGTAGAAACATATCAGCATTACACCGGTACTGAATCTAGCATATGAAGATGCTATTTTGTGCAGTACATTCTTATTGGATTTAACCATCCAACTGTAGTCAGTGTGACTCCCATTTTGTGATTGAGCAGTGAGCTCTAGGTTGTTGGCCTTTCTACATGTGCAGACCCCATTTATGTACACTTACTATCTGCAATAGTATCATCTGATTGTGGGTAAGGTTTCCCACCGTGGTTTTTCCCCTTACAGGGTTTCCATGAACAAATATTGGTATTATTTGTTGTGGATGACTTTATGTTTATGTTTCATGCATTAATCTTTATTGGTATAGCAATTTACTATTAACACTGTCTACCGACATACTTAACTGGTTTACCAGTATTAAGCATTAAGTTGGTTAAATGGTTTTTGGTTTGAATTTATTAGACAACTGATTCACACCCCCCCCCCTCTCATTTATCTCTAGGGCCTAACAAGGGCATACATACATTGTCACATTGAGTATTTGGGGACATCTAATATAAAGGGCATGTACACGAGCGAGCTTATGGGAGATTCTGGAATGATCAAACCGACATACAAACACATTGAAGACTTGGGGTTTATTGACTTTCTGAACATTTTAGAATTCAAAGATGAAATAGTTAGGTGTGTTATGAGAAAAGTACATGGAGAGTTTATCTAGTTGGATGTACCTTACAAGATCACGATGGAAGCCATTAGGGCAATCACTGGTTTACCACAGGTTGGGCAACGTCTAGATAAGAAGGTCTCTAATGATTATGTAAACAAAATCACCAACGTAACATAGGACTAAAGATCCATTAGAATCAACACCATTACTGATATAGACATCAGATTCGATAGCATGGTCATTGGTTATAAGGTAACTCAGTTAAACTGACTGAATTCTATTTCTAGCTCCTGCATTTTTCGTAGCTTACAAAATGATGAGAGAAAATGAGAAATTGGATCTATGTGGTTGGATGTTGGATGAACTGTTAATAAATCTAGGAAAGATTAAAGGTGAAAAGAAAGGGACTTTCCAATATGGAAACTTAATTGTCTGCTTAATGTTATTTTTCATGAATGACACTCCTGGTTTTGGGAAGAGATAATGGGAATTTGACATCCTGGTAGGGAGACAATTGAAACAATAAATTGCTACATTGGGTAGTCAAAGGGATGACAAAGTATGGGGATATTTTAAGGGACTTCAGAAGTCTATGAAATCTAGGGAAAGGGTTCCTAAGAATATTGTTGAGAAATACTCAACTGACATATGCTTCATGATGAAGAAAGATGAAACATTCATGGAAGAGGTTAAGCCTCAGAAGATCTAGATTGAGGAAATGGGCTATGAAGTTGATGCACAAATCCTTGATGCTTATGAAAAGATGTTGATTGATGCACTCGATTGATGAGGCTGAGAAGCTCTGTGGTACTACAAAAAACAAGACACGAGAGGTTGAAATAGAGTTCAACCAGAAGAAGAGAGAGAAGCAGGAAGGAAAGGCAAGCAAATTTGTAGAAAAGGTTTCATAAGACATTAAAGCATTGATTGATGCTATCTCAGAGAAAGGTAGAAAGAGGAAGAAACCAGAAGTGTTAATTGAGTCTATCAGAGAGTCTACATCTAAGGATGACACACTCCTAGCATTCAAAAGGGTTATAAGGAAGAAAATAGAGGAAACCAAGGTAGAGGCTAAAAATCAACTGGTCAGGAAAGTTACATTCAAGTTACCGACACAGAAGCACGCACCAAAAGTAACACCTTCAGCTCCATCCAGTACTGCAAAAAGGAAGAAGAAGGCTAGAATTGATACAAAAATTCAATCTGGTAATGTAACTATCATTACACCAGAAACTTGTGAAGAGCTAGTAGATGAAATAACTAAGGATGGCATGTTAAAGAATGTACAGTTTTACGATGATCATTTAGAGAATGATGAACAAAGAGAGGTAGTGTTAGGCCCAATATGGAAAGCTAATGTACTGAGAGGGGAGGGGTGAATCAGTACTTCAAAACTTTTCTTCAATAATAACTTTACTATTATGTATAAACCGAATAGTGCAGTAACATAATATAAAGCTAAAACAAATAGATAACAATCATACATGATTCACTCCATAACACATATATTTTGGTTATGCAGAAACTCTTGGTTAGAGAGAAAAAATATGGTGGGGATGGCACCCACAACTTCACTACTACAATAATAAAGGTTGCTCGGTCAGAGCTACATGTTTAGCTATTTCTGATAACTTACCCTATTAGGAGTATCAAGATATGTTAGATCTACCTTGCTAAAGGATTTTACAACACTTAATCTAAATGTTGCACCTGGTTAGAGGCTTTACAATTTATAGACTTGATTAGATTCTTTTACCCTGTTAAAGGTTTCTCTTGCAACTTCAAAATATTACAATAAAATCATTACAAATATTTGCAACTTTACATCTGGAATGTTATAGAAGATTCTATCTACTCAGAATAAGATTACCTTGCTTATAGCATACCTCGGTAACCCATATAGTAACTCAGTAAACCCTTTTGTTTACTTTGTTCTTTGACTATTCCCTGAAATCCTTCTCAATGACCTTTGTGTCTCTGTAACAATCATAACACTTAGTGCTTTCACATGTCTTGCTTTGTATATTTCTATATCTTCCTTTCTGTCATGCTACATGTATATTTTTGATCTTAATCCATGTTGTATAAATAGATCTCTTATGTTGGTGATCCATTCATTGGTTCGATCTTACAAACATGTTTTATCAAATGAATAACTATGCAAAATATTTCATTGGTTAGATGACCTCAAAATCATACACAATCTTTAATTACAATTTCCAATGTGATAACGGTTCTATGTGCCTCAATCTTGTAACACATTTTCATATGTATGTCCAGGTTCAATGAATCTGGTAACATGTTTCACTTGGTGTATATCAACTCAGTGTGTCATCTTTGCTGCTTGGTAGAAATGGAATGATACTTGGTAGACAGCTCGGTGTATACTAGACTCTGAGACTACTTTCTTCTATAACCGACTAGACTGTGCATACCGACTGAATATTTCAATAGAGATAACTGACTAGAGTATATAGAATAACTTTGAAAATAAAACTAATGGCAACTTGATAAGTAGTAACAATCTCCCCTTTTGACATTAGTTGAGATGTTTGACAGAAACTACTTTCAAAGTTATAACTCAATAATCTATATACTTGCAAAATTTGACTATACTGACAGTATATACAATAGTCAATGAAATAGTAAACCCAGATATACTCCCCTTATTGATATACTATACAAAACTCTGATTTTGCATGCTCGGTGATCAATGTTTTGTGTGTTGTACTTGTTCTTTGCTTACTGTTCTATTCACTACTTGGTTCACTGCTCTTGGATACTCTGCTCACTCGGCTCGGTATACTCCCCCTATATACTATACTCCTTTTGTTTGATATTATACTTTGATGCTTTGAATACTATATCAATCCCCATTTTTTGACAAACATCAAAACTTAATTACCATTCGGTGGTGACAACTGGTCAAAAATGGATTTGTACTTGGTCTGTGCTTTGGTGAGAGCGATAGAGAGGGCATCCTTTACACTATCCATTAAAGAATTTTGCGCTTGAATATTAGCCAATAATGATATTAAGCCATCTAAAGTGCTTCCCTCTTATGTAGTAGATAAGGAGGTAGCTGGGTTGATCTGTTCTTGGACGGATGAAAGATGAGGAAGGAATAATGTCTAAAGTGTCATTATGTCCATCTTGATCTTGTGTTCTTCATTTCTTAGGTCCAATTGTTGAGCCATGAGCTGTTGTAACTTTGTATAGAAATTCTGAACTGAATTTGGTTATGTGGTCAACTTATTTGAGAGATTGGTGATCTCTTTCTCAATTGCTTCTACTTTATTGTTGATGTCTTTAATGAATAAAGAAAATGTACAGAGTTTTTGAAATAAATAAATAATGTGCTTGAGTTGAGGAGTCAACTCAGCAATAAATTTGACAAGTTTAACTTTGCCAATAGCTATAGCTTTTTGTACCTCTTCTATCATTTTTGCAGTGAGGTCCTTGTATTTTAGCTTGCTCAAATATTCCAATGCATCTACTCCAGATGTCTCTATCTTTGTTAGGAGTTCATCTAGTTGAATGTGGATGGCTACATCTGTTGACACTGTAGCTTCAGGTAGCATATCTATTAAGAGTGCTTTCACCTTCTGAAGTACTTTATTTTTCTTTTGAATCACCATTTTCTTCTCTTGTTCAGCCTTTGCTTTGCATAGTTCACTAAAATCAATGAGTGCTTGCCCCTTTAATTTTGATATGTCTACATTGAGAAAAACTATTGGTTTTGACAAATCAACTTTAAAACTATGCTTTTTCATCTTCTTTTCTTTACCTTTCATCAATGGAACAAAAACAATGGCTTGTGAGGTTTGATGACCCTCAGTGGGTTGCTTAGTAGAGGCAACACTTTGGTTAGTTTATTTAGCCTCTGTAGAGTCCTTTGGTGTCTCTATACTTGGTGTCTCAGTTACAACATTTTCAATGCTAGAAGGTGCCTGAGACGTCTATTCTTGAGTAGTACCTTCTCCTGTTGTAGACTTGTGACCCTCGGTGCCTATATCTGTATCCTGAGGGGTTTTGGTTGAGATAGGTTGATTAACTAGTGGATAAGGCTGAACTTGTTCCAAGACTGATTCACTGGATACAAGTTTTGCATATGCATTGCCTTCTATCATTTCCTGTTCTAGTGCCTCTGTATCCATAATATCTTCATCTATTTGAATGGTGTCAGCAGGGTCTTGCTCGGTAACATCAAGATCTTGCTCAATGACATCAACTATTTCAACTTCAGCTTGCTCACCGACATCCTTGATTTTAAAGATTTCCTGTCACTTTGCTTTTGTCTCATTTTCTACTTCAATATACAACCCATTCATCAGTTTTAAGGCTCTTTGTTTGGCGAGAAACTTTTTTGTTGTAGGTAGTCAGATGTTCTTTTATTTCAGCTACCGACATGTCTGGAAAGAGATGTACCAAACTTCTTTCTCTGATATGTTTCTTTGAGTCCATTGCATACTTCCACCTATTGTCAATATGTAAATATAATGCCTTTGATAGGTGTCGGTGCTCAATGTTATAGTTGCCTCTTGGGCTTTAGATTCCTCTTCGGTAATGGTTATAGTTCCTTTGACAGGTGTCAAGGAAGAATCTTCTCCGAGTTTATCTGATAATGCCTTGATCATCTTTGTTGGCTTTCTTGTAGCTTTGGGTACTACAATGCTCATTTTCACTTTTTCTTTCACTTCTTCATAGGTTCCATACCTCAGCTCGGTAGCATGTCTTGGCAATGTGAGAAATGCATCAATTTTCTATTGTATGATATCAAAATCAATCTCGTAACCCATATGTGACAAAGATTGAGTTCTCAGTTCCACAACATTCACATAACAGTATTCAGTGTCTACTTCAAAACATATGTCAACTTCATATTTCTCCACTAGCTAGGGTGGAATCCGATACCTGTTATGCATTTTCTCCTAAAACTTACTGAAGTAATCATCCATAATATCATTAAAATTATCTCCTAGCTTCTTAATGAAGTCATTGATCTAATGGGTGATTGGTCGGTGTAGTTCCCAAACAACTTTACCGACTGATGGAAAGAATTTTTCAAAATAGAAAAACATGCATACAAGTAGTGATCCAAACTTTAGTGTATTAGCCGAGTTGTTCTTCTTTGACTTCCTGATGGTGTTCAGATTCTCAAATAGGTTTTTCAGCAACACCTCACAAAGATCAATTTTCATTCCCTTTTTCACAATTTTATATGCTAGGTCTACTGCTGCACAGGGTACATTATTTTCCCTTGCCAATTGGAAGAAACAGTAACCTATTACTCTAATGGCAAATTTTAGTTCTGCATCAGTGACATTGTTTAATTCCAGTCCTTTGCAATCTGATACCACTCCCATTAAACTAATCGATTCCTTCTGTGATATCATCTTTTGGGCTTGAGCATGATCATAAATAGGGTAACCAGTAATCAGATGAATGATTTCCTTGGTAATCTTAAATGGTTGCTCTTCTAACCACATGAAAACATCATGAACTCTGCTCAAAACAAACTTGACCCACTGGGGTTTGAACACACCGGGATAGGTTAGGGCTTCAGTTAATCCCTTGATCTTAATGTGCTCATACTTGCTATTCAATTTACCATTTGTGCATAATTTATCATCGGTGTCTTTGATTTCAACATGATTGAGTTCTTCAACATGACATTTGGTGAAGAATCTCACATCCTCCACTAATAACACTCTATCTGGGATGAGTGAAAATGCGATTTTGTTATCCGGTTCAGATGCAACTTTGGGAGTTAAAGAGTATTTTATTGAGGGCTTCTCAAAATTCTTGACAATGATGGGATCTTGGATCTTAGGTGCCATTTGTAGATTTCAGATAAAAACTAACAAAAGATCCTTAGGGTTTTAGGATTTTCAAACGACAGATGCTTCACACTTAGCAGATAATAGCAACTTGATAAGATCAGTAAATCAGCTTAACAATGCATTGAGATTGATGTAAATACCTTGAATTTTCTTTGTAGGAGGTTTGATAGCCTTAGATTTGCTTTTCTCTGCTCTCTCAAAAACTTGGTAAGTAAAAAATGACCACAAAAATGCTTTTAAGTACATAGTATGCCTTATTGGGCTCCATGCGGGTTAGGTCAAAAACATTAAATGCACTCAGTTCCACTAAACTTTCTTTCCTTTTGTGATTTAACTGAGTAACCAAACTTCCTTCATTTACCGACTTGACAGGTTTCCCGTATTCACAGACTTGGCAAGTTTCCTGTATAGTGCTCCAAAAGACTTTGATATAATTTCAATACTTACTAATACATCTTAACTATGCAGATTTTGAATTAAGTACATAATAAAGTAGGAATTGTTAAGATTTAACTTTGAGAGAATGTAGTCCCTTCGTACCTTTACCGATTAACTTGGAATAGGAGCACCTAACTCGGTAGGTAAGGTACTTTCTTCATTTGACACAATTTCCTTCTTTTTCTAAATCATCTTTAATTTGTCTTTTATTTCTTCAGTGTCTTTTCTAGGTTGATCTTTGCAATCTCCAGCCAAGTGTCCAACTTTTTGACAATGAAAACATGCCATACCAGGATTTCTCCATGATCTTCGGTTATTCATTCCAAACCTTATAAAGCAGTTGGCACTTATATGTCCATATCTTCCACAACATTCACACCATATCCTTGTATTGTAATCCCATGGTACTACAAAATACTATCGGTAAGGATCTGTATGAGCTCGGTAACCTCTAGCATTTGCTCAGTGTGCAGACCACATATAGTTCTTTTGCTTAAGCCAACACTTCTTAGTACTATGTCCATATCTATTGCAATTTTTACAAAACCCTTTGAATTTTGCCTTCTGATAATTGTTAACAGACTTTGTCCTACATTGATTAGATGTGTGACCATATTTATTGCAATTGTAACAATAACCATTGGACTTAGTGACATTCAGTTGCTTACCTTTTCTGATTTGGCACATGTTGGCAGTGTGACCTTGATTTCCACAGTAGTTACAAATAGGCTTCTTTCTTTTGATGTTATTCTTGATTCCAACTTGCTTTGATGATTATCCTCTCTCGGTGGTATGAATTCCCTTCTCGGTAGAGTTTTTTCCTTTGTAACTAAGTACTGCATCTTTGTTGGGTTGTCTTGTATTTAGTTGCTCATCCAACATCTTTGATGCTTCATAACTCTTCTTCAGTGTTTCTTTGGATTTCTTCTCTATTTCAAGTTCATTGATCAACCTTGATACTTCAAGTTTCAATGCTTGATTCTCACCATCCTTCAGATTTGTTTCATGATGTGCATAACCTAGTTGATCTGACAGGTTTTGTTGAATTCCAATCATCCTTTTGATTTCATCATCCTTATCAGATACTAAGACTTCAAGTTGTTGTTTCTCTCTTTCTAGATCTCTTACTTTATTCTCGGCTGTCCTCAATGCATCAAGATTTTCAGTCATCTGTGTGCTGAAATGTTCATGTTCTCTTTTCATTGCTTTTAGTTGATTAGCTAGTGCTTTGTTCTTTTGTTTCAATACTTCAATCATTTCTTCAGTCTCTTTAGATATACTATTCTTAGATGATGTCTCAATTTGTTCCACTAACTCTTGAGAGTCCTGCAAATCATCAGATAATCTTCTTCTCACTTTCAGAGATTTTTGCATTTGCCTTTGCATGTTTGCAATCACTTGATTAGCATGATCCAACTCTTCTTGCAGATAAACAATCCTCCAAGATTGTTTATAGCCTTCCATTGATAAGATCTTTCTCTTTAGGTAGTTAAACCCTTTTCCAAGATTGAAGCTTTGATACCAATTGTTAGGCCCAATATGGAAAGATAATGTACTGAGAGGGGAGGGGTGAATCAGTACTTCAAAAAATTTCTTCAATAATAACTTTACTGTTATGCATAAACTGAATA
Organism: Cryptomeria japonica; assembly: GCF_030272615.1. Taxonomy (NCBI): domain Eukaryota; kingdom Viridiplantae; phylum Streptophyta; class Pinopsida; order Cupressales; family Cupressaceae; genus Cryptomeria; species Cryptomeria japonica. Next base: position 61,202,613 of record NC_081407.1, on the reverse strand, counting down.
GTGCAGTAACATAATATAAAGCTAAAACAAATAGATAACAATCATACATGATTCACTCCATAACACATATATTTTGGTTACGCAGAAACTCTTGGTTAGAGAGAAAAACTATGGTGGGGATGGAACCCACAACTTCACTACTACAATAATAAAGGTTGCTCGGTTAGAGCTACATGTTTAGCTATTTCTGATAGCTTACCCTGTTAGGAGTATCAAGATCTATTAGATCTACCTTGCTAAAGGATTTTACAACACTTAATCTAAATGTTGCACCTGGTTAGAGGCTTTACAATTTATAGACTTGATTAGATTCTTTTACCCTGTTAAAGGTTTCTCTTGCAACTTCAAAATATTACAACAAAATCATTACAAATATTTGCAACTTTACATTTGGAATGTTATACTAGATTCTATGTGCTCGGAATAAGATTACCTTGCTTATAGTATACCTTGGTAACCCATATAGTAACTCGGTAAACCCTTCTGTTTACTCTGTTCTTTGACTGTTCTCTGAAATCCTTCTCGGTGACCTCTGTGTCTCTGTAACAGTCATAACACTTAGTGCTTTCATATGTATTGCTTTGTATATTTCTATATCTTCCTTTCTGTCATGCTGCATGTATATTTCTGATCTTAATCCATGTTGTATAAATAGATCTCCTATGTTGGTGATCCATTCATTGCTTCAATCTTACAAACATGTTTTATCAAATGAATAACCATGCAAAATATTTCATTGGTTAGATGACCTCAAAATCATACACAATCTTTAAGTACAATTTCCAATGTGATAACAGTTCTATGTGCCTCGATCTTGTAACACATTTTCATATGTATGTCCAGGTTCAATGAATATAGTAACACATTTCACTTGGTGTATATCAACTCGGTGTGTCATCTTTGCTGCTCGGTAGACATGGAATGATACTCGGTAGACAGCTCGGTGTATACTAGACTCTGAGACTACTTTCTTCTATAACCGACTAGACTGTGCATACCGATTGAATATTTTGGTAGAGATAACTGACTAGAGTATATAGAATAACTTTGAACATAAAACTAATGGCAACTTGATAAGTAGTAATAGGTAGAGGAAGCAGTTTTGTTATATTTGGATATTTATAAGAAAGCTTTGATAGAAATTAAAGATCAAATACTAGCAAAATTTAATGATAAGCTAGATTCTAGGAGTCTTTTAGCAATGGAAGAAGGAAAGAACATAAAAATTCAAGAGTCATTATATGTTTGTGTTTCTATTACTCTAGAGGAAATGGATAGGACACTTGAGGTGGCAGATAGGAAAGTCTTTAACAACAAACATAGAATAACCAGTCTTATGCGAGGCAAGGTAAATGATATAATCAGGAAGACCCACAAGGCATGGGTTAAGTTCTTTGAAGAGAACTAAGGTTTCTTTACTTCACCGGAATCAAAGACAGACATTGTAGACATCCCAGTTGAAGGGAAAGTAAAGGATATTATGGGTACTACACCCTCAATTTTGAAAAACATTAAGATACTGGAAATTAAGCCCCCGGTAGATACAAATGTATAGACAAATATTGAGATACCGACAAATACAGAGAGTGAAAAGATTGATATTGTATAGGATAATAATGAATGGGACAATAGTCCTCCAGATACAGATGTATAGGTTGAGGTTATAGTTCTTAGGGAGGAACTGATAGTTAGTGAAACTGCACCAAGTGGCGAAGCCATTGGTGCAAGTGAGGAAGCTATTAAGGATAAATCATTAGACAAGAAGAAAGGGGAATCCGACAGGGAACCGGTAGTAGGTCCATCATTGTTGTCAATTGACACCTTGTAGGTTTAAAAAAAAACATAACTAAGATGAGTCTTATTGAACTCATGATGATGGCTACATAGAAATTGATGAAGGAGGGATCTACAGAAAAAAATATTATTGATTAGTTTATTAGTGTTTTGCATAAACTAGTCCCAGATTGCAAGTTTGACAGAGAAGCGAGCCCATCTGGAAAGCTTAAGACAATTATTGAGCATATTTCAAAGGATTTTCAATCCTTGTAGCAGATTTCAAACTGACAAGCACTGGAAAGGTTCACATGAGCTAAAAGAGTTGCATTTGATCAGATTATTGAGTCTTAGAGGAAGAAGATTGGTGAGAAATTAAAATTGATAGATAATTCTTTAAAGCATTGTACAAATATTTACTGAGTATGTTGTAACACAGATGTACTTATAGTTAATGTGGATAAGAAGATTAATGAATTTTAGGAGAAAATTGCAACTAAAGCTAATTCTTTTGATGGATTGAATTCATTGACTAGATCCATTGATGGTCAAATTTTGGTTTTGGAAGCTCAAATTTCTGCTCTTGAGAAAGAAAAAGACAAGATCATAAGAAGAGCCAGAAGTCTTAGAGGCTTGGTGAGCCCCTGGTTGGATTCACTCAGTGTACATAAGGAGTGTATGGATATGATTGGAAATCCCACACTGACAGAGTTAAGTGAGAAAGAGTCATTTGCACATATACTAAATGGACTTGTATCTATTTTTGACACTTTCAAAATTGGTTGGGATACTTATCTTGAGCTATTGGAAAATGCATATCCGGAAGTTTTCAAATTTGTTAAGCTCCAGTAAGATATTTTTGGGATATTCATTGTATAGTTTTGGGATTTTGACATTCTTTTTGGAAATTTTGATGGAATTGATGTCAAAGGGGGAGTGATATAGATGTGAAAAAGAAAGAGGGAGTTGTATATATTAGGGGGAGATATGGTGATATAGAGTACTTTTGATTATGATCATTGATGAATATTCACCTTAGTGGGAGTAGGCAGGATGAAAACGGCAAATGAAACCTTGACCATTTTTCACATGAGTGTTGTCATCAATTCCAAAGGGGGATATTGTTGGCTATTGGCACTAAATTGGTTTGTTTCACTATGTTGTCATTGATGGCAACATGGTATCTTGTTCCCGCTTCATATTTTGGTTTAGTTATGTACGAACAGGCACTTCACAGACACTACACCCACACTAGCACTGACACCGGCAGGAAGGAAGGATTTCTTTGGTTATCAGCAATGCAGGCTAACATGGTTTAGAATATGGTTATCAGTATTGGAGGCCGACATCTCTTGGATCCGACATTGACAATTATTTTTGATATTTATGTATTTATGTTATCTAGCTGACATGTAATTTGATATTGTAAATATCTTTGTAAGCTGACGTAAGGTATGATAAGTTGTATAGGGTATATAGGTTAGTTGGATTAGATCAGTTTGGTGTTGCAATGGATATGTGAATGGGATATCATGTGAATATGTATTAGGAAGGAGATGCAAAATATATTTGAGAGATCATGTATGTGATGATATTTATGTAAGGGTTATTTCGGCAAAGGGTTTAGGGTTTTAGACTGGAACAGATAGAGCTTAATCAGAACTATATTTTGACATAGAAGATGCTATCTTACTAGCTCACTCATTTCTCTAGATTGAAGTTTGGATTTGTATGTAGTCAGTGAGGCTCCCTTTGTGATTGAGAAGTGTGCTCTAGGCTGTAATCCTTCTTGCAAGTGCAGGTCCCTATATTTTGTAATATCTCTTCATATGGCTAGTGAATTGATATTGTGGGTCACAAATCCCATCGTGGTTTTTCCTCTTTGAGGTTCTCCACGTATAATTATGTGTTATGGTTCTCATTTATGTTATTAGTTTATTGGTTGCTTTACTTCTTTCAATTCTATATGTACCGGTATACCGGTTGGTGTATGCATGTTTTAATAAGGTTAAAATTGATCATATCAGTAAAACACTGATTCACCCCCCCTCTTAGTGTTCTTGGATTCCAACATATAAGTCTCAAACCAACTCTCATCGAAGTTATATCTCTTCATGATAGTTTGATAGGATTGTTGACCAAGTTGACATGTGAACATGTTAAACATGAAGGCTACCCATCGAAGGAAGGTGTTTTTGTCTATTAGAACATTTGGTGAAGAGGCTTTGTACTACACAACAATACTTTTTTATATATCTCTGTCACTTGGCCTTTTCCATAAGATGTAGAATTGAATTAATGTCTACATGGCATAGTTGTAGGTGAAGTTACTAAAAATAGTAGTTGAACATCAAATTGAATCTAAACACAAATACTTGAGACAAAAAGAAGGAAAAGATGCAATTAATTTTGGCAGGTAATAGTCTGGAAGAAAGGTGGAAGATCAAATCCTTTTGTGGCTCGAGGAGAGTAATTACCTATGGATGGCAAGAGTTTCTTGAGAAAAAGTGAGACTATCATTATGATAGAGAGAGAATGCATTGTACAAGGTGGAGAGTGAGAAATTAGTGTACATCTAGGGGAGAGAGTGTGTAATGCACTAGAAGTGAGGAAAATATCTATAAAGAGTAGTAGAAGATTGGAAAACACCACACATTGTAATTAGTAAAAAAGAAGAATACTTGCAAACAATGTGCATAAGAAGACATAGAGAGACAATATTTGAAGGTAGTGCAAAGAAGAGACAAAGAGTTTGGACCAGCAAAAGCAGAGAAGAGACAACAAGTTTGGAGCAACAAAGGTAGAGAACACAAATATATGTTGAAGTGCAGAAAGTTACAAAGAGCTACAAAATATTATTTGCAACAAGGTACTAAAATTGTAATTGTAATTGATATTGATATTGATATTTCTTTATTGTACAATTATATGTTTCTATTTATAAAGTCAAAATTATTCTCTTCTATTGTTTCTTCTAGTTTAAATGATGACTCCACTAATTTATAGAAATGTTAGAATATATATATTAAACCTTGAGTTAAATACTATAACTTTAAAAATTATCCCTTAATCAATAATATATATTAAAATTATTATTTATTAGGAATCTAAACAGTTTTTAAATTTTTTTTTGGTAAAAGACCTAAAGCCTAAAAGATTTTATCTACATAAAAAAGGGTAATTACAATCAAATTATAAAGCAAAATGGAGGGGTCATTCTCAACCCTTCAATGGTATTACATGTCTAAAATAGAGTTTCTTGTATGACACTTGCAGGCAACATCTATCATAGAGAACAATGATCACTATCCCCCATGATATAGAGAAACAATTGAAGAATATAATGGCTTTCCCATACAGAGAGGACCTAAACCAAAAGGAAAAAGATAACCTAAGATACAATACTTAGTGAAGTAGGTATCCCAAACCAAATCACCCAATAATGTGAGTAGTAAAGGTACATTGATTCATAGAAGACTCCTTTGAACAAGCCATAGATGCAGGGAAATCTCTTGCTTATGGGAACACACCACTAGATGCACATAAATTCCAAATGCATATAGATCATGGTGAGAAGTAATGGTGAATGAGCACTAAAAAAATTAAATCAAGACACCTAAATCTACATTAAAAAAATAACATTCATGTCGTGAGGGGTCCCTTTTGAGCATTGGCAACAATAGAATGGTAGAAAATCACTAGTTTGAGAAAGTGGAGAAACAATATCAACTGTTACAAGGAACAAATGATGATCCAAAAAAGGTTTTCCCATGAGGTAGAAATGGCAATATCTCTAAGATGGAGGTGCAACATTACTACCAATGAGATCACTTTGAACCCAAGATGAAAAAACTCTCTAAAACACAATTCCACTAGAAAGCACAATTTAATCAGGAAGACATTCCCATTCACTACACTAAATATTTTCAAAAATAGTTTTATTATAAAAACTATTAGCCACTCCATTCTCTTCTCTATAATAGTGTGCAATTTCATATTGGTTAGAAACTTTGATGAACTCAAGGGCCTATTATAAAAAGTAATTTATTTATAAAACCAAAGTAGATAACTAAGATAGAGCCCTAATAGCCACCATGTATCCTCTTCAATGCACAACTTGGACACTCAACATTTTATTGCCAAAGAGAGACCTATGATGAGAGCTGAAAATTACACAATATTATTTGTGGCTTGACAAATGATCTTACAAGCTACTTTAATGAACTTCCCACAATGATCTGTTAGGATTGCCCTTGCCCTTGAAACTCCCAGATTACCTTTGGAGGCTCCACCAAAATTCATTTTGATTCAATTGTGAGGATGTGGTTTCCAACAAACAATCAATCCTAAACAAATATTTTTTTTAAAGTAACAAATTTAAATTAACTAAAAAATAAAATATTTTAAAGATTTTATAAATACAACAAAAACTATTTTTAACATTTTATTTTAAAAAAATGATATGAAGTTAAAATATTTGATTTGCCACAAGCTCTTAATTAATATTCTAAAGATATTACCTAGAAACCAAAAAAATAAAATATTTTGAACATTAACATTTAAGAAAGATATTGCTAAAATATCTTACAATTATATAACACAATTCCTCTCTATAACCTCTTAACTTTGTTGAACAAAAATAACTCAAGTGTTCTCATTTCAATCATATTTAAATATTGAAAAATAAAAATAAAAATTTAGTCTCAATTTTATGTTATATATATATATATATATATTCATATAATATTGATTATTTATTTCATTTGCCTGGCTGGATTGTCAAAGAAATATTCTAACTAAAGAAAGACTCCATTCAGTGGGCATCAATGGACCCAGTAGATGCATTTTATGTCAACAACAAGAAGAGACTATGGATCATCTACTTATCCACTGCAAGTTCTCCAGTCACTGTTGGTGGTATTTCATGGGAAAATTGAGAATCTTTGGCCCCTTTCCATCAGGGCTCGATGAGTGGTTTCTGCAATGGCCTAAACTGGAAGGAAAGGCTATATTTTTTGTTTTACTTTATATTTTACCATCTCTTCTGATTTGGGAAATTCGAAAAGAAAGGAATCGTAGAATTTTCCAAGGTAAAGAGATGAGCTTAACGACTGTATGTGGGAAAATTGAGAACCATCTAACTGAGCTCCTAAATGAGGCTACTCAATCCAAATCATTAAAGAAAAATATATATATGGACTGGGATTGAAAGATTAAGCTGGCACTTCCAAATCTGCTCATTCCACCGTTTTTTGGCAAAGGATCCCCGGTGGATCAGGTCAATCCAAGATTGGGTGTTAAATGGGAAGCGCCAGAGCCCAAATGGTTCAAGGTAAAATTTGATTGTGCTTTTGCTGGTAATCTGGGTCAAAGCGGTATTGGGTGTATATTGAGGAATTTTGATGGTATTAGTATAAAAGAAATCTCTGAAAAAGATAGGAGTTGCTACTAACAATGAAGTTGAACTCAGAGCATCTTTAAGAGGACTGTAGCTAGGGATGGAGCTTCAGGTGCAAAGAATTCATCTGGAGGGAGATTCACTAAATGTGGTTAATGTTGTACTCTATAACAACACCCCTAGTTGGTGCCTTAACCAATGGTTTCAACCGGTTCTGGTGCTGCTAGCCACCTTTGATGAATTTTGAATTAGCCATATCTATAGGGAAGGCAATGGAGAGGCTAATAGACTCTCTAAAATGGTAATTGTCGATGGTGACCCCCCTAGGCACTCTGATTGGGTCCTTTTGACTGGTTTGTTATCCTAGTTGAGCTTCCACCAATTGATATGGTCCAATTATCTTGCTGGTAATGGTGCTTTCTGGTTGAGTTTGTCGATTGTGGTCTCAACTGATTGTCTTCTCCTTCTGGCTGATATGTTTTTCTGATTGACCTATTGATGATGGTGTTAACTGGTTGTATTGCCTCCACCGGTTGATATGGACTCCCGACTATCTTACCGGTAGTGGCGCTCACTTGTTGAGTTACTTGTCAGTTGTGTTCTCCATTTCTCCTTCTGGTTGATATATTTCTCTGATTGACCTACCGGTTGTGGCGCAAATTGGTTGTATTGCGTCCCCAGTTGGGCCTCTATATTTTTTACTTAACCTAATGGTCGTGGTTCCCAGTGGATTGATCAACCGATTGATTTGGTTCACTAGTTAACATTTCTTCTTGCCACCGAGACATGACTCTCTACCGTCAATATTCGTCTATGCTAGTATGTGCCCCGTGGCAATTGGACATGTGTGAAATTTTAATTGATATATAGTTATGACTAGATCCTGTCAGGATATGCATATAATTACTTGATGGATAAAGACAGTCGACATTAAGTTGACAAACTTTGTCTCAAAAGTTGATTGGATACTGTCACTTCATGCGTGTGTGTATTCAATAGGCATGAACTATTTGCCAGGCGCCCGTATCCCCTGGTTTGATGTCTTGCTACTTAACTAAGGAATGCCCTCATTTCCCCATCAAACATTTGCATTCTTCACTCAGTGACTTGCAATGGAATCCCCAATTCTCCTTGAAGCTACTTGTCGACAGATGGCCTTCCTGGGCGAAATCACTGACAAACGTTTGTAGGAGGTCCTCTACTCTCGACACCCTCTTATTCTTCACAACCTTAAAATGATAATAGGGAAGGAATTCCTTATGGCTTACCACAAGTACAGATCCAATACCGATATCCTGACCTTTTTCCTTACAATGGTGATATACATGGGGACTAGCAAGCAGAGAATGAAGATTTTAACTCAAATGGTGTTTAAACACTACCTGCTGGGGGAAATTGATGTTGCATTGGACAATATTGATGGCAACCTGTGAATACCACCTCCCCAAAATTACTATATGTCCTTGGGAAATGGGGCAGAGGTGAGAAAGTTTGTGATAGTGAACTCTTTGGACTATGATGTTCTTCAAGAAACTTGGCCTACCATTACTAGGAATATTGAAGTTTTGTTTAAGGTGGCAGGCATTCAAAATGGCTTCACATTGGAATGGAGGGAAAAATATCTTCAAGATGAAGGGTTAGCAGGTGCAGAAGGATTTGGCATTCTAGAGAATGGAGATTTGGTTGATGGCGATATCTAGGGGTTTGGGCTTGGGGAGGAGTGGTTTCCAAATGACTACCAAATCCCTAGGGAGAAGGCTAAATCAAAGGCTCACTCGATCTATGGCATTGAATTCCCTATAATCCTTGATGCAGCTTGTGCTTTTGTGGATGATGACTTTGAAGAATCCCAATGATTCTCATTGTGTCACCTTTCTCTTGCTTCTCTATTTTCTGGTTATTGTTTTTTGTTTGAAGGCCTCTAGCTGGTTCTGTTATCTACTTCTAGCAGTTGTCGACTGGTCTTTTGTACTTGTCCAACCTCCATTGCTGGTTTCTTCTTGTATGTGGAATAGAGCTAGGGTAAGAGGTTTTCTTCTTGGTTCTTTCCCCCTACCGCTCTCACTGAACCAGGCCTTGTATTCTCCTATTTTGATTAATACAAGGGTGTTGCCCCTCTGCAGCTATTTACTTATTAAAAAAAAAAGTATTGATTATTTATTTGTCATTTTTTTAAATATTCCATAAATTAGAGAAGCAATGAATAATTCAATGAAGAATGAAAATATCTGGTCTAAGTGTAATGATTAAAAAAGTAATATATCTGATTTTTTTTTTTTAAATTATTATTTAAAAATAATAATTTTAAGATGATAAGTTGTAAATATTTCTTTTTTAAATGAATTAAAATTCATAATACATAAGAAAGTAATAGTTGTAGCATAGGAAATTAGAAATCATCACAAACAAGATAAACATAATACTAATTTACCAATGCATTCATTGCAATGATCTAATCCTAAGACACATTCAATAGAGACATGAAAACAAAGCATACAAAACTAATGATTGTGCAAACCAGATGATGATTTGAATGCTCCTTCCATGCGGCTCCATTGTTCTTCTTTCCTCTTCAAATGGTTGTGGATCTCACCTACAAGCACACACACAATTGAAAGCAAGTAGATGGGGTTTTTGATCAAGAGTACTAGAAGCTTAGATTTGATAGCCTGATTATCAATTACCAATTACCAATTACCAATCACCAATTAGCCTTGATTGATGAAGATCATCCAATTTATAGATAAATTGGAGATAGGATCAAATTTAGCATGAAATGGATATTAGAAGCAATTGATTTCAAAATGGGAAAAATTTAGTGAAAAGAAGAAGGTTATGACACCTTCTATGTCATGAACTATGACATATTGCCAATAGAAAAGCTTAGAGAACTAGAACCTTATGACATCTTGCTATGTCAAGAGTATGACGCATGAAGCACAAAAATAGGGAGAACTAGAGACAAGTTAATTAGGTGGAAATTAAAATTAGGAAATTAGAAAATAGGTGGAAATTAGGAATTAGGAAATTTAGAAAATTAGAAATTAGGAAATTAAGAATTAGAAATGATGAAATTAGTGAATTAATTAATAATTTCTCATTTATTAATAATTCACAAAGAGGGAATTTTAGGAAATTAGGTAAATTAAGTAATAAATTGTCATTTATTAATTAATTCACAAAAAGAAGAATAATTAGTTAGCCAATTAAATGAAACATTTAATTGCGACACAAAGACTTAGGATAAATAAATAATTTATTAATCCTAAAGGAAGAAATGACAAACAAGGTTAAATGAATAAATCATAAAACCATAGAAGATGAATTAGGTCTTGAAAGATAATTGACTCGATTCGATTTGATTTTGGATTGATAAATGACCAATGTTGATAAACGATTTGGTTGATAAAATGCGCCAATTGACGAGGAACAATGGCAAATTGATCCAAATTGACATAATTGAGACAGATAACGATCGATGACAAATCGATCGCAAAATGACAAGATCGACAAAAAAGACAAGGATTGATGACAAATAGATTGCAAAACGACAGGATTAAAAATGACCACGATCGATGATTAAATCGATCGCAAATGACAAGATCGAACATGACAACGATCGATGACAAATCGATCGTAAAACGACAAGATTGATAAACCGATCGCCAGATGATAAGATTGATAAGAGGACAAAACCCTAATTAGGATTGGCGATGTCCAAAATGATAAGATTGATAAGAGGACAAAACCCTAATTAGGATTGACGATGTCCAAAATGATGACAAATTAGCACGCTCATTGATGCAACAAGATAAAATCGATCAAAATCATGACTGGATAGTGTTGTCGACAAGACCAAATTCGAATGCGAGATGAATGAAGAATGTAGAAGAATGGCTCAATGCTCGCAAATGATAAAGATCAAGTGCGAATCATAGGAGAAATGTTAATGCGACGCAAAAACCTAAAATGAGGCAATGCGCAAATGTTAAAGTATGACTTCGCAAGCGTTGACCATTTTTAGGTGTCTACATTTTGCCCCTCTTTGAGACAATGCGATTTTAAGCGTTGTTTCAAAGAACAATAATGAAAATGCCCCAGACAATGACAATGACATATGCATGCCCCCTCGAGGAATTGGCCAGAAACATGCAGAGAAGAGGCGAATTGATCGATAAAAATGATAGAAAATGATAGGAGCAAACAGACTGACAAGACTAACGGAAGAAATGTTAGTAAGCAGAAATTAGACAGAGGACAGGTAGAGATGAAGAAAAACTTGCTTTCAGTAATGCACTTTGTAGGTGAGAACCTTTATTTAATGTAGCAAAATGGATGCGTAGCTACATGGCATTGAAGGCCAGAGTTGAAATGCAACCCTTTTTGCAAAAGACAGACACATCATAGACAAACAACAATCACAATCAAAAAAGAAAAAGACCATGAGCCATCCTGGTCACTCTAAATCACTTAGTGACATCATCGAGCAACATAGGAACATGATCGAAGCCAAAGATAAATCAATAAAAAGATAAGATGCACAAATTCAAGCTAATCAAACAAACATCTTGATCTTCATTGTCAAAAGTTGAAAGTGATGATAGGACGATCATGCTGTCTGGTTTTAGGACATGTGGTACCCCGTCTAAGACAGGACACAGTCTGGTTTCGAGTATACCACACCCTGTATAAGACCCATGATATTAGGAACAAGGAAAATGATTTTGATACTGATATGCGATTGATATGACAATTGTGATCAATTTGAATGTTTGGTTTTGATTGAAAAATAGTTCATATGTTTAAGCGCATGATTTCATTAAAGCACAATGTGTGATTGCGAGTCGTTGGATGTATACTCAGTGATCTGTTTATGCACAGAGGGATCATTTATTGACAAAATGCTTGTTTTGGGATTTAATGTTTTTGAAATGTTTTTGTTCATTTTTTCAGGACTTTTTATGATTTTTATGGATTTTCAATTTGTCAATTTTTAGATACTTTTTTCAGGACTTTATTCGATTTTTTTGAAGATTTTTTTAGGACATTTTTCAATTTTTTATGAGATTTTTTTAGGACATTTTTCAATTTTTTTGAGATTTTTTTAAGGACATTTTTCGATTTTTTTGAGATTTTTTTAAGGACATTTTTCAACTTGTATGATCTTTTTCAGGACGTTTTGAATTTTTTATGATTTTGCCCCCAGTGTCTAGCAAGGTAGGAATATGACAGGTGAATAAATAGGCTTCCTAAAATGATGGTGGATAGAGGGAAGACAAAGGCCTTTTATCATGGAGACAATACAGATGCAATTTCCAAGGGCTATGGCGTGATGGGACAAGAGATTGGATATGACAATGTAAAGCAGGAACATGGCATGAGGGACATGTCAAGAGGTTTTGGAAACCATGTTTTAAATTTTGCGTCCTTATGTCAGATCAAGATCAAGGAATGAAACAGAGTGTATGGATAGTGATAAGATATGGATAGGATAAACAAGACCAAGAATGGATAAGGGACATGGACTGAAGGTTGGGATAGGCTAAGGGATAGTGGTAGAAAGTTGCAATAAGCCAGGGAATATGGATGAAAGGTTGAAATAAGAAAATGGGCAAATGACCAAAAGCTATGATAGACTAAAAGCTGCAAACAAGATGCATGATGCTCATGATGATCCTCAGCCTTGTCAAGATCAAATGTGGAAAGGGAAAATGAACATGAGGGATGATAGGACAAGGAAGGGTAATGACATGGTATGATAGGATAATGAAGGGCAATAGGATATGAAGGAGGAAAACTGCCCCCAAGTGTGATTGTGCAAGAAGTTCATAAATTATGCATGATGCCTATTTGCCAGGTTTTCATCATGGTACTTGCCCAAGGCGCCTGTTTGCCAGGTTTTCACCAGTGGACGAATTATTTTTCTTTACTTTTTTTCTTTTCTTTTGTCTTTTTTTTTCACTTTTTTTTTTTGTATTTTGACTTTTTCAATAGAAGATGGACACATGATAGGGGATGGAAGAAGGACTCCAGCGTCTTTTTGTTTGGATAGTAGCCTTGAAAAAAAAATGGACCATGACCTTTAAAAATATGCTCAAAGACGTTGGTAGGATAAGGACATGGAAAATGAAATGAAACTAAGGCAAGGATTTATGCAAAGGATTAGATCAAAGGGATGGAAAGATGGAAAATATGCATTGGATAATGGATAGGGTATTGGAAGAATTGGGCTTCAGTGGATGGAAATGAAGGCAAGATCGACATTGGCACACACCTTGAGGGGTGATGGACAGATGGAGGAAAGACGTATTTTGGATATTGATATTTTGACGAAGGAATGGCTAGGGATTTGTGGACATAAGGGCCCAAAATGGATGAAGAAGGTGATGGAGGAACAAATTTGAGAGGTTTGGATGGAGGAATAGAAATTTTGGATGCAAAGTTGGATTTTTCTTTTTGTGCTTCAAGGAGCTTCTTAGGGACCCACATGGTTTTTGATTTTTCATGCTTTTGTGGTTCCTTGGAGTGCATTACTTGCACAAGGGATTTAGGAACCCATATATATTTTGACTTTGCTTTATTCTGCTCAGTGGGCCTTTGTGGCCTTTTGGATATTTATTTTTCTTTATAGATCATATTTTTGTTTGTTTTGACATGTCGATTATATTGGACATGTTGATCCTTGAATACATGTGGATTTTTAGACTTATGACTTTTATACTTGGCATCCAAATTGCTTGGAGGAGAATGAATGTTGATGTGGATGGGAATGATATGGAGGCATGTGGGATGGATGGAAGGTTCTCCAAGATGTGTGCCTTTGCTGATGTGAGGGATATCGAGACCTAGAATGGATGGAAGCGATGATGGGGAAGGTGGACATTTGGATTTTGACTTTGAAGGGATACCAACACCTTGAGTGTGAGCTGTGTAGACATGACCCTGAAGATCTTCTTTGATATGGAGGGTTTCTTTCTCATGAAGGTCTACTCCTTTGCCTTTATCAATATTTTGACTAATAGGATACTCTTTGCTTTGGGAAGAAGATGCGAGCCCATTTTGAGGTGGATATGATATGAGAGAAATAATGAGATCTTGAAGTGGATCGGATTGCACCAAAGTGGAAGAACCCATTATGCATGTCGAGGGTTCATGAACATCTTGCACTGACACATTAGAATCATGAGGGGGATTAGGATCATGAGGAGGACTAGGATTGTGTAGTGGACATGGTTCAATGACATGCTCTTCAAGAGATGGAATGGGAGAAATAATGGGATCATCAAAAGAAATACGACCTTGGAGTGTATATGTTGGATTAGGATGAGGAGATGGAGGAAAAAGTGGATCTTGTGGAGGATCTGAAGGAATAATTTGATCTTGACAAGGAGGAAGATCATTGGAACCCTCTTTAAAGGTGCTTTGCTCTTGACTTTCAATGGGATCATTGGAAAGGATAGAAGGGATATCTGGAATGTCAATGGGATTTGAAAGGACATTGTGTTCATGAAATGGAAGGGGATCGTTTGGGATTGGATGGACTGGGATATCTTGATCTTGCTCAAGGAATGGAGTGTTAATAGGACTTTGGATAGGATGGACAAGAATAGGGGAATCATCGTGAGTGTCTGGGAACATGGAGTCCTGGTCAACAATTGGATGGGATGATAAGGTTTCAGGATCTTGATCTTGATTTTCCTTAGGACACGTTTCTTCATGCTCTAAATTATCCTCTTGACATGAGGTTGGACTTTGGATATGCATGGAGGATTTTGACAAGGAATTAATGCTTTGGCCTGAAGGAAATGCACTTTGAACATTTGTGATGGATTCTGGCAAGGAATCAATGCTTGAACATGAGGAAGAGGGACTTCGAATGGGGTCCTCTAAAATAGGTAATGGCAATAAAGTGCATGGTGGCATTGGGTCTTGTATTTCTGAAACATGACAAGGATGTGCATCATGAATTAGATTATCTTGGCAATCAATTATGGATAGCCCTTGGGTAATTTCATCCTTGGGTGTATTGTTTGATGAGGACAATATGGAAGGTTCCTGTGAAACTTCTAAAGGCGTAGGGATAAATGCCACTGGAGAGTGAATTTGTTTGCGAGGGGATGAGGCATTGCTAGACATAGTTGTATTATCTTGATCTTCCTCAAAGAACTCACTTGGTCATTTCCTTAAGATCATTGTAATAAAGCCACCTTTCTTTCGAGTTTTTGACATAGTTGGATCTGGAATTTGAACTTGTTTTTGGTTTGATGTCATGTTTTGATTTTGAACTAGATGTTGATCAGATTGGTTTGACATGTTTGAAACTTGGGTTGGTGTGTGTTGCAACCTTTGTTTTTGAATGTTTGATTGTTGTTGTTGATACTGAGTTGTCCATTGAGTTTGTTGTTGATACTTGATAGTCGGTTGGACATATTGTTGAGATTGGACCATTGGTTGTATTGGTTGTATATGTTGAACAATTGGTTGAACCATTGGTTGCGATGGTTGAAAATCTGATTGATAGTAAACACCTTCTTGTTCTTGTTGTGGAGGCACATAATGTTGAAATTGATGTTGTCTCTTTTCTTGAAATTGTTTCATCATCTCTATTTGGGAGAGGAGAGCTGGTATGTCTGATCGTTCAAGAAGAGATTTGACATCAATTGGCTCAATATTTGGATTTCGACCTGGAAATTTTCGAAACACTTTAGACATTTGTGATCTATTCTTCATAATGTTTTTCACTCTTTGTTCCAAAATCTCATTTTCTTGAGCTAGTTTCTCCTCTAGTTTTTGTATTTGGAGACTTGTTTCATCATAAAAAGTTTGATCGATATTGCCTTGTTGTTGGGTTGGATATAATTGTGATTGCATTGTCGGTTGATATGTCAAACTTTGTTGCATCATTGGTGCTTGGAACCTTGTTTCAATAGTCATGTCACTATGCAAATGCAATATTTTTGGAATTTTTCAAGGATAATGTATGATATGCAACTAAATGCAAACTAAATGAATGAGAATGCAACCTATGTTTTTGGTTGTTTTTCAAGATTTTGACAAACTTATGAATGCAAATCTAAAAGAGGGACCCTTGGGAAATTGGAATGATGTCTAGACCTCAAAGGACAAAAGGACCAAGTGACAAAGGACAAGATGACAATGTCTCCCCTATATGCTTGGATACTAAGCTAGGTTTGACCAAATGACATTGATGACAAAAAGACAAAAGGATTTAATAAGGTCTAGATCTCCTAACAATGACTTAGGGTTTATCAAAGATTTGGACTACTCAAGTATGACAAAACCTAGTTTTGACACTATATGCAAAGGGATAATTAATATGCAAATGACCCTAATATGATATGATAA
Organism: Cryptomeria japonica; assembly: GCF_030272615.1. NCBI lineage: Eukaryota > Viridiplantae > Streptophyta > Pinopsida > Cupressales > Cupressaceae > Cryptomeria > Cryptomeria japonica. The sequence continues at coordinate 61,186,076 of NC_081407.1, read as the reverse complement.
TGACTTAAGCTTAATGAAGAGACTTAGGGTATGCAAATATGAATGTATGATAATGGTATGACTTTAATGTAAGAGGACACATGCAAATGGATGACTCTTATTGATATGCAAATGAGTATGACTTAGGTGAAACCTAACCTTGGTAGTTGACAATGAATTTTGCAAAATGCAAACCTAAGATGCACCTAAATGTAAGTGACATGCTTCTTGAGACAAGATCTTGAACAATATTTGACAACCATGTTTGAAGATGAGTTTTGAAGATTTGTTGGACCTTTGTTGGATGAATGTCTCTTGTGTTTAATCTTATGTTGGATCAATTTGTTTTTGCTTTTGAAATGGGATGCAATTCAACTTTTCACAAGCAAAGAATACAAGATATTGCAACTTAGACTCAAGACAATCATGCTCATTTCCACATTTCTTATGGTAGGCAAAGACATTAGGTACTTGAGAGGTAGACTCATTATGGGATTCAAGGAGAATACATAGATGCTGGACCCCACGGGCTCCCCTCCATGGCACTCACTTCTCAGAGCAGCCAAGAATCAGTCCCCATGGAAATTTCCCCATGGCGAACTTAGTATCTCTTCCAAGTATCCGAATTTGTCCTTCTCAAGCAACTAGAAGGGTTTTTTGGCCTCTAAAAACAAGGTGTTTAGTAAGGATTTCTGTTAAGCATTACTCCTTGATGTCACGCAAGCGTGATTGAGACATTAAGCCCATCAAGATACCAAACAAATGTAGTTGCGCAAGCACAGTTTTAGACCAAGAGGCCCTACTTAGATGTTGATATGAGAAAGAGTCCAAGGGTCATCACTTCCCAAGTAACTGCAATTCCCACGTAATACTTCCTTCAAAGCTTTCGCTCATCGGGTATTTTTTTATAGTGAGTTAGAATGCCAAGGAATTCTAGCCGTACTCACTTTGGGTCGTTCCCTTCTCACGATTATCACTTGCTTGCAAAAGCAAAGTGGTCGGGAAGGCAGACCCTCTAATGGAGACACTCAATCAACAACACAAGCATGGTATCGAAGATCTGGATTTCTGATCACCCTATGAAGGATGAGAGCATACTCTCCTACTCCAATGTCATACTTAACAATCAAAGAAAACAAACGTTCATTCCCACCTAATTATAAATCACTAAGTGCCTAATTAAAAATCTCAAACACACAGTTTGGTTGTTTCTCCAAGGCAACCTGCAAAACCCAAGTTAGAGGTTTGATTTGTTGTCTTTGACCATCGATTTTGCATAACACATGTTAGTAGTTTGATTTGTAGTCTTTTCCATGCATATGCCAAGATTCTGCACAAATAATTAGTACCAAAATCCAAAGCACAGAAAACAGAATGCAAAAACACCAAAAATTTCAAGTAAAAACAGCATTTTTCACCTCTGTTCTGGACTTTACACAAGCGCAAGATGCATGACACAGGCGCAAGATGTATGACACAAGTGTAAGATGTCACCTACACAAGCGTAAGATGCATGACACAGGTGCAAGATGTCTGACACAAGTGCGGAAGTGTCCAGAATACCCTGCACGGCCCTGTTTTCTATTTTTTGACCTGCAAAACAACTTGAAAGCACTCAAAAACATAGTAAAGGGGTTAGAAGGTTAGTTTTCACGTCGGGTTCACCAATTAATGTAGCATAGGAAATTAGAAATCATCACAAACAAGATAAAAATAATACTAATTTACCAATGCATTCATTGCAATGATCTAATCCTAAGACACATTCAATAGAGACATGAAAACAAAGCATACAAAACTAATGATTGTGCAAACCAGATGACGATTCGAATGCTCCTTCCATGCGGCTCCATTGTTCTTCTTTCCTCTTCAAATGGTTGTGGATCTCACCTACAAGGACACACACAATTGAAAGCAAGTAGACGGCGTTTTTGATCAAGAGTACTAGAAGCTTAGATTTGATAGCTTGATTATCAATTACCAATTACCAGTTACCAATTACCAATCACCAATTAGCCTTGATTGATGAAGATCATCCAATTTAGAGATAAATTGGAGATAGGATCAAATTTAGCATGAAATGGATATTAGAAGCAATTGACTTCAAAATGGGAAAAATTTAGTGAAAAGAAGAAGGTTATGACACCTTCTATGTCATGAACTATGACATATTGCCAATGCAAAGCTTAGAGAACTAGAACCTTATGACATCTTGCTATGTCAAGAGTATGACGCATGAAGCACAAAAATAGGGAGAACTAGAGACAAGTTAATTAGGTGGAAATTAAAATTACGAAATTAGAAAATAGGTGGAAATTAGTAATTAGGAAATTTAGAAAATTAGAAATTAGGAAATTAAGAATTAGAAATGATGAAATTAGTGAATTAATTAATAATTTCTCATTTATTAATAATTCACAAAGAGGGAATTTTAGGAAATTAGGTAAATTAAGTAATAAATTGTCATTTATTAATTAATTCACAAAAAGAGGAATAATTAGTTAGCCAATTAAATGAAACATTTAATTGCGACACGAAGACTTAGGATAAATAAATAATTTATTAATCCTAAAGGAAGAAATGACAAACAAGGTTAAATGAATAAATCATAAAACCATAGAAGATGAATTAGGTCTTGAAAGATAATTGACTCGATTCAATTTGATTTTGGATTGATAAATGACCAATGTTGATAAACGATTTGGTTGATAAAATGCGCCAATTGACGAGGAACAATGGCAAATTGATCCAAATTGACATAATTGAGACATATAACGATCGATGACAAATCGATCGCAAAATGACAAGATCGACAAAAAAGACAAGGATTGATGACAAATAGATTGCAAAACGACAAGATTAAAAATGACCACGATCGATGATTAAATCGATCGCAAATGACAAGATCGAACATGACAACGATCGATGACAAATCGATCGTAAAACGACAAGATTGATAAACCGATCGCCAGATGATAAGATTGATAAGAGGACAAAACCCTAATTAGGATTGACGATGTCCAAAATGATAAGATTGATAAGAGGACAAAACCCTAATTAGGATTGACGATGTCCAAAATGATGACAAATTAGCACGCTCATTGATGCAACAAGATAAAATTGATCAAAATCATGACTGGATAGTGTTGTCGACAAGACCAAATTCGAATGTGAGATGAATGAAGAATGTAGAAGAATGGCTCGATGCTCGCAAATGATAAAGATCAAGTGCGAATCATAGGAGAAATGTTAATGTGACGCAAAAACCTAAAATGAGGCAATGCGCAAATGTTAAAGTATGACTTCGCAAGCGTTGACCATTTTTAGGTGTCTACAATAGTAATAATAATAATAGCTTCAAGTATAATGTACATATCTTTATAAATATATTATAAAATATATAAATAATATTTATCAATATTCAAAAATGTTAATTAAAAAAAGGACTAACGTTTGGAAACAACTATGCAACCATTGTGAAACCCTAAGCCGGAGGCGGTGACCTGCAGTGTCGGTGACAGGAGCTACAGGTGACCATTACTGGAGGTCGAGAGGTAGTGAGACCGTGTAGGGTGAGTGGAAGTTGTAGGGGTCAGCGACAGGAGTTGTAGGGTGAGAGGCCATCGCTGGAGGCTAAGAGGCAGTGAGACATTGCAAGGTGACTAGAAGTTGTAGGGTGAGTGATTGGCAAAGATACTGCAATGGCTGTTAGGGTCTGTGGTGATTTTTAGGATCAGGTATTCTTCTTGCAGACCCTATTAAGGTATTCTCCAGTAAGTAGAAGTTGCGATGCAGCCATTGCAATAATACTAAACCCAAACTAAGAGGTTGAGAGGCGGCAAGACCTGCGGGGGCGATAGCAGGAGTTGCAGGTTGGGTGACAGTGATACTGGGCGGCGGTGGAGAGACTTGCAACCTCTGCCAATCGGTGGAGATAACAAGTAACAAAGATCGCCCATTGATTGTGAAAACATGCATTGAGTAACTTGGAGTGATGCAGTGAACCATGCAAGCAGGTTGCTAGGCCTTCGACCCATGGGAGTTAGGCAGGCTTTGTGGTAGCTACATGACAATAAATCAGAGAATAAACACTCTTTTGATGGATTCCAGCGATTTCCAGGTAGGCTATAGGACAAGGGGAGAGAAAGAAGATTCTCGCGACATCATTTTGCATGCCAACTAGATCGAACACCGCATCCTCTCTTTGACATTTGCAAGGGGACACCACCGCTATCACATCTTTCTCTATCCAAATCATAGGCTAATCCTGCTAATCTTCCATCATATGTGACTTGGTCAAACAATACCCAGTTGATAAACCCCAAATTTATTTCAACCCCAAACAATCTTTCAATAAACAACTTGCGCCAAGGAGAACCCTTCAAACCAATACATATTACACAGAACTAGAGAAAGAAAACCCCTTGCATATTTCTTCTCAATCCACTAGCACAAAACTCAGATGCAGAAGGTAATGGGAAACGTTTAAATGATACAGCTAAAGAGTGTTGTCGGGCTCCAGTCTCGCCAAAGATCACGATTGCTGCTAATACTAGAAATTCAGGCAAATTTGAAGGTGTGTATAAGATCATTTTGCCGGACCACCTTATTCAACCTCAAATAGATCTATTATGCACCACAAACCTCATTGGTAATCTTCATTCTACTATTTCCTTTATGCAACTTTCATTTTGTGCTAAACAGAATTGGCTAGGCTTGAAGGATATTTTTTTGATGGATAAGCAATCTCTCTTTTTTATTGCCATTTTTTATTCCAAAAAACATAGAAATTGTGTTCATAGATATAATGGATGGTTATGTAAGGGTGTTGGTATTATCACTTTAGCCTGGGTTCCAAATTTTAGTCTAGATTCAGTTCCCCCTCTTTTCATGCCTTTTTGGATTACTCTCCTAGGGCTCCCGCTTGAATATCGTGATCCAGATATTGTGGAAATTTTGGCTAATCAAATGGGTATTTTTATCAAGCATGATCTTATCCCATACAAACTTTCCCATTTAACCATCAGGGTATGCTCATTGCTAAACCTCACAAAGCCACTTCCCAAGTCCATTATAATAACTTCCTCCATAGGGAAATGGAATCAAGACATTTTCATACAGGGTACTAGAGATGTTGATGACCGTATAGATAAATTGGGTCATTTTAATTTGCAGTGTCAAGGATCGGGTATTGATGTTGTTAGGGTGTGCAAGGATTTTGTTACTGATTTCCATAAATGCTCCTTTTATCAATCTACTCCATCTCCCCCTTCTACACCAAGTGGGACAGCAAGTGTAGTTGACTCAACAGAGAGCTTCATACCTCTGAATAATGTTTATAATATTGCAACACCTTTCCACGGTGTTCAGTTTTAGGTAGTTCCTCCTCTTTCTCTCATTCCTTCTCAATTCTTTTTGGGTTCTATGACCAACATTTTACTTCCAACAAAAAAAAGAACAAAGCCCTCCAATTGGAAGAAATCTCCTCAATATCAGGTTGTTATTTCTGGTTCAAGTTCTCTGGAAAAATTTGGGGGTAGATACAAGAAAATATCTTTTAAGATCCACTACCCTTCAATCCTGGTTGATTGGTTGTATAAGAAGATATTTTCTTCCTCTCTCTTTAGGCATCTCACTTCTTCTTTTCTGAGTTTAACTTCTGTGGGAACCTCAAATACTCAATCCTAGGAAACCTCTACATCACAGAATGCAAAGGATAACCTAATTCATAACTTGATGTTTAATTGCCAACCTTTCCATGTGGTTGATTGTAGTCTTCCCACTACTAGATCCTCGTCGGATACTCGAAATATTAAATTAATGGCACATGATATCCTTATCTCTATTGCAATGAACTTGATAGATGAGATTTCTCTTGAGGAATTTTTGGAAATTCAGGATGTCCCTTTTGTTGATGCTATGCCTCTTGCTCTCAATACTTCACCACCCATTTTCTCACCCCTATTACAATCTAGTCATGTTCTTATTAATTAGAAAAATAGGTTTTTAGGACCTGAAACCTTTAACATAGGAGATTAAGAAAAGTCATCATAGAGTATCCAAAACATAAAACCGCATACAAAATGACTGGCAAAAAAGCTAGTAAATAGAAGAGACAACAAAAGATAGAAACAACAAAACAATAGAAACTAGGAAAACACTGCACGGTTAAAGATTATTTATAAGGTCCTCCACCTTAACCACTAATTGGTCATAGGAGGTCACGACAACTTTGAGTTCATCCAGGTCCTTATTAGGCTTCTTCTCCTTCTTTTTCCCTCTGTTTCTTGTTTTGGGTCCTTGACAATCTCCTGTACCTTCAGTGTTAGGATCAATAACTAGGGTATCCTTCTCCTCATCCAATTTTCTGATGAGAGTCTTAGTATTATCAGCAGAGACCTTCAGGATGTTTAAACTTTGATCTATGATACTTTTGAGACATTCCTCAATTTTGCTAACTTTACTGGCAGTTCTCGAAATAGTTTGATCCATAGCATTAGCATTTTCTTTCCTCTCCAGCGGGTCTTTCTAGATTTTCTCAAATCTAGGGTTGAGGGAGTCTCTTATATTTTTGGCTTTAGCAACAGTATTTTTCAGATCCTCCATATAACCTACCATAGTCTTTCCTTCCCTAGTAATGATAGTTTCCAGAATCTGGATTCTGTGGCTAAGCTTCTTGTTGTCATCCACAACTTTCTTGTAACTAGTGATTAACCATTCCATGGTGTCCATAAAACCTTTCATACCCTTAGGAGGTGGGTTCAAGGGGAGATCAATCTTGCCAGAGTTGTCCTATTTCTGATTTGGAGTGTCACCAATAGTAACTTTGTCATCAGCCCTGTGAACCTCTCCAATGGTCACCTCCTCCAAGTTATGGTCAACTTCCAGAATCTTTTTCTGGTTATGATCCTCCAGCTCCTCCATATTCTCATCCTTTCTCCTTTGTTTCTAGTCTGTGTATGGACTTTAGTTTTCTTATTCAAAGAACTTTGGGGTTTCACCTTCTCTGCATCTTCAGAGACCTCCTCCTCCTTCGAGGAGCTAATCTAGAGAATTTTGCCTTTGGATTTATTTCCCTTTGATGAGGAAGGCCTGGTTTTCAAATATTTCCTCTTCTTACCAACTTAAACTTTCAAGTCATCCATAGTCTCCTCAGACTCGCTCATTGGATCACTATCAGAACCCTCATAGAAAGAAAAGATAGAGTCTAACCCATCCTCCTTAGACTCTGAAATAGAGGGCTACAGGGGGGCAATTTGGTTGGCCTTGAGATGGTCATAAATAAGAACCATTAAACCCTGATGCATGGAAATATCCCCTGTAGGGTTTTCTTTATAGGCTTTAATGGTGGCATTCATAGAACATAACAAAAAATAAGGAATGTTAACCTTCTCATCATGCCTAAAATGATTTAACAAAAAAAATGGTAGCCATAAACTTTAGTGAATCTACCATCCAAAGTAATATAGCGTATTATAACAAAAAGGACCTCCCTCCATGGTTTAACAAAAGCCCTAGGGGGATAGTATGTTTTACTTAGCTCCACCAGGCATTTTTTCTCCTTATCAATTTCAAGATATCTTTCAATGCCCTCCTTGCTCACTTTTCTATCTCTGTAGTAGTTGCTACCTTCCCTTCAGAGACCCATGGCCTGGGCAATAAGGTCTTCATCTATGACAACATACTGGTCTCCCATCTTCAAAATGACCTTCCTCTAGTTTTTATAGAAGAAATTGGTGACTGTGGCATCCCATCCATGAAGCCTCTCCATAAATTTTGAAAACCCACCCTTCTATAGAATGTTCCAGACTGCCTCCTTTTGCTTCCATTGCTTGCAACTGCTAGGTTCGTATCAGCGTCTGTTTCCACCCATATTTGCTCTATTGAGAGAAGAATGTTGAAACTTGCAGAGAACTTTAGATAGAAATTTTCTCGGAGCTACCAAATTTACCCAGAAAGTGTGGGAAGTGATTGATCGAGTGTTATAATAAATGGTGCAAACAATATTATAATTGCTCGAAGCACTCCTTTTAATACGTTTCATTATTGTTTTGTCCATCAAAATTATTTGGGATGCTATTATATTGGTCCTTAAAAATGATTAATCTGACATCCTCAAGGAGGCCTTGTTCATGCTTCCAAGTAATCATTTCGTCTTGATTGACTGCCACATTGGCTACCCAGTCAACAGACCCATTAGCTTCACAGTAGATATGAGATATATAACTTTTATAAAAAGTGTTAATGAGGTCTCTAGCAGCTTTAATAATGTTATTGATAGACCATGAGGGCTTAGAGGTCCCCTTGAGGCATTTGATGATGTTGTTTGAGTCCCCTTTAATCCATATGTAGGGGCAATTCCATCTTTTTGTGAGGAGAATACCTTGGAGTGCTGCCATTGCTTCTGCTTTGTGGTTTGTTTGACTTCCTATTGGAACAACAATCATTTCCTTGCATATACCTTTATCATCTCTAAGAATACCTCCACATTTCGTAGGGCCCGGATTACCATTTGTAGCACCATCAAAATTGACTTTGAACCAACCATGAGGGGGAGTTTTCCACTTAGCTTCGAGGCTTTTTTTTTGCTTGGGATCCGAACTACCAGCATTCTTCATGTTCCAAGAACTTAAAATATGAGATTCCATTGGGTTGGTCAAAAAATAGGGACCCCCAATGATCCCAATATTCTCCACAATAGCCCATTGTATTTTCTGGAACACAATATCCTGAGAAAGAGAGGTGTCCCTAAAAATACGATGGTTTCTTTCTTTCCATAATCCCCATAGAATGTGAGGAAGTGATAGATGCCACAAAGATCTCAAAAAGGAGTTAGACCAATGGTAATTCCAAGAGTAGAACAACTCACTAATAGTGTTAAGAAACACCCAATCAATGCTAAAACTCTTAAGAAATCTTTCCCAGATCAAAGTAGAATAGGAATAGTGAATAGCCAGATGGTCCACTGACTCTTCCTCCTCAAGACATAGAGCACATCTATTAGGAAAGGAAAATCCTCTACCCTTGAGGTTATCTAAAGTCAAGATTTTATTTTGAAGAATGGTCCAATAGAAAAAGTTGATTTTGGGGGTCAGACCCTTTATACAAGCTTTAGACCAAAAGGGATTATCAGAAGGGGTGGGGGAGAAAACACCATACATTGAAGAGACAGTAATAATACCTTAGGGTTCAAATTTCCAAATAAGGGAGTCCATCTCTTTGTTCAACCAGGCTGAAGACAGATGGTTCTTAAGCTTAATGAGGCTTGGGTGGATACTTTCAATGTTCTGCCATTTATTGCCTATCCAATACCCTTCGACTAAAGGACCAAAAGTTCTAATACAAGAGGAGGCATAAGGGGCCCACTCTGGGATATCAATCAAAGGTTTATCAAAAAGCTAGGGGTCTTACCAGAATTTAACTTTCCTACCATTGCCAACTTTCCAAATAACCCCTTTAGCAATGCTATCTCTGCACTTAGAGGCATGATTCCAGATGTGGGACCCATTAATACTAATTTCAGAATTGATAAAAGAGGAAAGAGAGGAGGACAGAAGAAAGTACTTATTTCACCAGATTTTACACCATTCATTATCTGAGTGGAACATTCTCCAAACCTATTTGGATAGGAGAGGTTCATTTAACATTTGGATTCTTCTTAGGCCCAAACCTCCTTTACTTTTCAGCTTGCAAACCTGATCCCAAGCCACAAGAGACATTCTTTTCTTGTCCTCAAGCCCGGACCATAGAAATTTTCTTTGAATTTTCTCAATTGTATTAGCATACTTAACTGGAATTCTAAAAAGGCTTAGGGCATAGATAGGTATGCTTTGAAGTGAAGCTTTTAAAAGTTGAAGCTTTCCAGCCTAACTTAAAAGGGCTCCTTTCCAACCAGCTAGCTTTTTATGAAATTTGTCCACTGGAGAACCCTAGAAAGAATCAAGAGGTGCAATTCCCAAGGGGAGGCCAAGATAAGTGGCAGGAAGATCAGCAATCTGACATTCCAGGACTTTATTGATTCTTTGTTGTCTTCTCTCTAGAGCATTGATGAAAAAAATTCAATTTTGACCCAGTTAATGAGATGACCAGAAGCAGAGGCAAACTTACAAAGAGTGTCCTTTAGAGTTCTAGCTTCAGAGATACTTGATTCCCCCATGACAATGGTATCATCCACAAACTGTTGGTGGGGGTAGATAAGATTAGATAAAGAAGGTTGAATTCCCATAAAAGAACCTCACTTAACCATGTTTTCCATGGACCTACCAAAATATTCAACCATGATAATGAAGAGGATAGGGGAGATGGGATCCCCTTGCCTCAGTCCTCTAGAAGCTTGAAAGAAGGGGTAAGGGGAACCATTGACAAGAACAACAAAAGAGGCTGAGGTGATGAGCTAACTGAAGAGATCAACACATTTGGTGGAAAAACAATAAGCCACAAGAACCTTAACAAGAAAAGACTAGTCAACCTGGTCATTGGCCTTCGAGAGATCAAGCTTGAGGATGAGACCCTATTTCTTAGCCCTAACAAGAGAGTGAATATTCTCATGAATGGTAATAATGGAGTCGAGAATTTTTCTTCTAGGGATAAAACCATTTTGCTGGTGATTAATCAAAGAAGGAAGGACATTCAAAATTCTGGTGGTAAGAACCTTGGAGATAATCTTATAAAAAGAATTGCATAGGCTGATTGGTCTAAACTTGTCCATGGAGTCAACACCTTGGGTTTTAGGAATAAGAGAAATGAAAGTACCATTAATTTCCTTCAAAAGTCTTCTAGCCCCAAAAAATTCCTTGACCCCGTTGGAAATATCTTTCCCGACAATGTCCTAGAAATCTTGAAAAAAAAACATGGGGAAGCCATCTGGACCGGGGGCTTTGTTACCATCAAAAGAAAAAACAACATTTTTGATTTCCAAAATTGAAGGAATGGAAGAAAGGGAGACATTCATCTTCTCATTAATAATACAAGGAATATTTTGAAGAAAAGGATATTGAGCATCAACATCCAACCTGTGATCCCTACTAAGAAGTTCCGAAAAGTACCTTTTGGCTTCAATCCTTATTTCATTGTTAGGATTCCCATAGATACTGAGAGGGGGGGGTGAATCAGTATCTAACCGGTTATAAGATTTTCTTAACTTAAAACATGTAGAGCATATTAATACTATGTACCGGTAAACAGAAAGTAATGCAATAAACAAAGATAAAAACAACCACATGAAAAACACACCATAACACAAGGATTTAATGAGGAAACCCAGTGTGGGAAAAACCTCAGTGGGATTTGTGACCCACAATATTCACTTACTGGCCAATAAGAGAATATTACTGCTACAAGAGGGGCCTACACATGCAAGAAGGCCAAGTGCCTAGAGCTCACTGCTCAAATACAAAATAGGAAGTCTCACTGACTTACAAAGCGGATTATATAAATCGAGTGTCTTGTACTGCTTCAAAATAGCATCTATAATGTCTGATCCAGTACCAGTTTGCTATGATCTTGTGTGTTTGTAGTACCAGAGCTTTCACCAACTTCAAAGCCAATTCCACAAGTGTCACCTTTAGGTTTTTGATTCTTCAGCAAGTTACCAAGTTCTTCTGAGCTTTTCTTGAATTTATCTTTATGTTGATTTGCAGTATCTAGTTCTCTTTCTAAGACTTCTTTTTGCCTCATCAGTTCATTTGAGTCATTCTGAGTGTGCATCAGATCTGTCTTCAACAAATCATTTTCATAGCTAAGTCTTGTATTCTCATTTGCAACATCACTTATTCTTCTAGTCAAATCTTCTTCATTCTTCTTTCTATCTTCAATTTCTTTACAGAATCTCATAGTCATATCCTGCATCTCATTCTTTGTTGTCATGTTCTCTTGCTTCAACTCGTTTATCATATCATTAAGAGTTTCTTTTTCATCATTCTCATTTTCTATCTTTTCACAAAGTTCTCTTCTCTTTTTTCTTGAAATAGTAAGATTTTCTTGAAGTTCTTGAATAATATCCTGAGCAGCCTTTAGATCATCTTCAAGTTTGATATTTTTCAATTTTTCTACATCATAGTCTGAGAGAGCTCCTTCAAGTTGCTTCATCAAGTTTTTCATCTTTACCGGTGTCAAGATCTTCCTCAAGTTGTTAGGCTTCTAAAAATAGAGGACCAAGCTCTGATACCAATTGTTAGGATTCCCATAGATACTGAGAGGGGGGGGTGAATCAGTATCTAACTGGTTATAATATTTTCTTAACTTAAAACATGTAAAGCATATTAATACTGTGTACCAGTAAATAGAAAGTAATGCAATAAATAGAGATAAAAATAACCACATGAAAAACACACCATGACACAAGGATTTAACAAGGAAACCTGGTGTGGGAAAAATCTCAGTGGGATTTGTGACCCACAATATTCACTTACTAGCCAATAAGAGAATATTACTGCTACAAGAGGGGCCTGCACATGCAGGAAGGCCAAGTGTCTAGAGCTCACTGCTCAAATACAAAATAGGAAGTCTCACTAACTTACAAAATGGATTATATAAATCCAGTGTCTTGTACTGCTTCAAAATAGCATCTATAATGCCAAATCCAGTACTAGTTTTTGCTCTACTTCTTACATAAACCCTTAACCTATAATTCACATAATAGGTCTACCTTATTTCACCTAATTACATTCCTCTTACTTTCTCAAAATGTTCTACAATGATCTCTCTTATATAAGAGTCATTTTAGAATTTGCCAAGTCGGCTTACAATGATTTTACAATAATAAACAAAATATATTACAACAAAAATGTTATCGGCCTCTGTGTCGGTATGCTACCTTTCACTATCGGTACTGGTGGTCTGAGTGCCGATGTAGACTCTGATCTTGCTAGTGCTGGTGGATTGCTTTGCTGGTGTCATAGGATTGTAAGGTTGCCATCAATGACAAAACCTTCAATCACCTACAATGTCTCATTGGAGTGTGCATATGCCAACAATTTCTTCCTCCTTGACCACCTCCCCATTGTCCACTATCAATTTAGTTATCCCGTTTGCCACTTTATGTTTGATCATTGACATATGAAAAAATCTTGTGTTCCTATCTCCTTCCTTTAGCCAGATGCATCTTGATCTCTGCTTCCAAAAAGTTTCCTCTTTTGCAATGATTTTGTGGTATTTTTTAAGGGTCTCATTTTCTTCAGCAATAGACATAGTACTAAAGCCATCCTTCTGAATTTGAATTTGTATTTTCTTGAGGTCATCCTGGACTTTTCATGTTGAACACCTTGTGGTTGAAGATAATTCATATCAGTCCTTTCAATCTCCCACACAGCTTGAATTCAATTTTTCTCAACATCTCTCTCTTGCTTAAATAGTCTCTTCATATCCTTTGTTATCTAAAACACCTAAAAAAAGAGGCCGAAAGCCAAAGATTCTTAAAATCCAAGAAGAGATTACAGCAGGTATCTAGACTACAATTCTAGATAAGTTTTCACCCCACACAAGACTGAGAAGAACATGTTGTTCTTCTCGGATGCAATGAGGATCATATCTTGGAATGTTAGAGGTATGAATACCTCTGACAAGAGGGGACAGATCAAGCAGCAGTTGGATTCCTCCCAAGTAGACATCATTTTATTACAAGAAACAAAGCTTTTAGATGAAGCCTCTCAAAAAAAAATTTAAAAATGGACTTTATGGGATTTCATACATATTCCTGCAGTAGGGGCTTCTAGTGGTATTCTCACCTTGTGGAATTCTAGGACAATTAAAGCAAAAAATTTGAACCAAGGGACAAATTGGCATCTTATTCTTACTGAAAATTTTGATTTATCATTTGTTCTCTTTAATATCTATGGTCCAACAGCTCCTCAAGAGAACCATGCTCTTTGGAATACTTTATCTTGTCAGATCCAACAACAGGGAGTTTAGAAAATCATCTTAGGAGGTGATTTTAATGCCATCTTGTCTCAAGATGAGAAACAGGGAGGCAATCCTACTGCATCTAAGGTGATTGAAGACTTTAGATCTTGTGTTTGATAATGCCCTTTCTGACATTTTTGTTAGCAACCAGAAGGCAACTGAGAGGGGGGGGGGTGTGAATCAGTTGGCTATAAATTTGAACCCAATTATAACTTAATCAAACTTGATACTTAATACCAGTAAACCAAACTTAATGTCGGTTAATAGGTTAATAGTTAATATCAATATCGATGAAACTTAATGCATGAAAGAGAAAGAGAAACAACATCCACAACACATAACACAAATATTTTAACGTGGAAACCCTATAAGGGGAAAAACCATGGCAGGAAAACTTACCCACAATCAAATGATACTACTACAGATAGTATGTGTATACAAATGGGGTTTGCACATGCAGAAAGGCCAACTGCCTAGAGCACATTGCTCAAATGGGAGTCGAAATGACTACAGTAGGATGGCTAAATCCTAGAATAATATACTACTCAGAATAGCATCTCCAATACTGGATTTAGTACCGGTTAAGCTTTGATAATCACCTTCAAACCTTCCTTGAACCTTCTCTATGGTTTGCTCATATGATCTTCAATATTCGCACTCCTTGAACCTTCTCTATGGTCTTCTCATATGATCTTCAATATTCACACATACCATGTTATGATACCATAACCTTACATACCCTATCCCATATCTCATCAATTGAGATCTTACATATATACAAAACCTAAGACCAAAATGTGTAAGTCAACTCACTAAGAATATTACAATTAAATCAATTACAGACAAGTCAAGATGTGATGCATCATGTCAGCTCAATACATTTGCAACAATATCCAATCAATAAATCATCTCCATAACATGTCATGCTGATCTAGAATAGATAACACATACCAGTCCATAACCTAGACCAATATTTCGGTAACAACAAATATGTCAACTCGATTAGACCAATAACTAAAATACCAAAACCAAGTATCCAGACCATGTCTTTGACATAATCAAGTGATCTCCAGATGATAACAAGTCATCATCAATGTTGATGAACCATATAACCTGTCAGTGAACAATATACCGGTGACTATGCATAAGTCACTAAACATGTCGGTGAACACAATGTCCCGGTTTGACATAACCATAGATCTCTAGAAGGATACCTGTTTACATCAATGACAAAACTAATGCAACACATCCATAATACCAACAATCTCCCCCTTTGGCATTGATGGTGACATTAGATTGAAAAACATCTAAGTGCCAAAAGCCAAAAACCAACAATCTCTAGAATAGATTAATACCAGAAATCAAAATCAAAATGCAGAGAGTATATATCTCTCCCTCAAAGAATTATCTCTCCCCCTAGGATAAGGTTTCCTAAATACAAAGTTTTTCCATAGATATCTCTCTCGCTTTGACATCAAATGCCAAAGAAAACAAATACTAGAATATATAACCAACTAATATGACCAATTAATATAACCAACTACTCCCCCTGAGAAGTATCTCTCCTCCATCAAAGCCGGAAAAAGGTTTCTCTATTAGTCTCTGTCAGTTTGATGTCAATCTTCAACTGTCTAAGTCTCTACCGGTGGGGGTATTACCCCGAGCTGCTCTCTGAGATATTCAAAAGTTTCCTTAGGCAAAGGTTTAGTAAAGATGCTTGCAATCTGCTCTTTAGTATTCACATAAACCAATCTTACTTGTTTTGCTTCAACATTCTCTTTCTGAAAGTTATATTTGATAGAAACATGCTTAGTCTTAGAGTGAAATACTAGATTCTTTGATATATCAATTGCTGCTGAATTATCAAAATAAATAATTATAGGTTCTTTGCATTTTACCTTTATGTCCTTCAACATTTTCTTAATCCATAATACCTGAGTACAATTAGTTGTTTCTGCAACATATTCTGATTCTGCTGTTGATGAAGATGTACAACTCTGCTTCTTTCTCAACCATGAAATCAATCTAGTACCAAGAAATAATGCTCTGCCAGTGGTGCGCTTTCTGTCATCTACATCTCCTGCCCAATTTGTATCGATGTATGCACATAAATCAAAATTTTCATCTTTAGGATACCATAAACCAAGATTTGTTGTGCCTTGTAGATATTGAAAAATCCTTTTTACTATTGATTCATGATTTTCTTTAGGATTACTCTGAAATCTTGAAACAATACATACTGCATTCATTATATCAGGTCTTGTTTGTGTTAAATACAGTAAACCTCCAATCATAGATTTGTATCTTGTCAGATTAACAGGAGTTGAATCATCCTTCTATGTCAATTTATCAGCTGTAGTCATAGGAGTACTTACTAGTTTAGGGTTTTCCATACCAAATTTCTTTAGTAGTTCCTTCAAGTATTTTGTTTGACATATGAATATACCTTTATCAGTTTGTGAAATCTGCAATCCTAAATAGGATTTTATCTCCCCAGTCATAGATATTTCAAATTCTTCCTGCATCTTGTTAGCAAAGTCTTTACACAATCCATCTTCTCCTCCAAAAATGATATCATCAACAAAAACTTCAATAACCAGGATGTCATCATTAGTCACTTTATAATATAAAGTGTTGTTAGCATTACCTTTAGTGTAACCAAGCTTCAAAAGATATTTGTCCAATCTAGCATACCAAGCTCTAGGAGCTTGCTTCAATCCATACAAAGCTTTCTTTAATCTACAAACCATATCCTTATCATTTGTCAATGAAAATACATCAGGTTGTTCAATGTAAACTTCCTCTTCAAGATCACCATTCAGAAATGCACATTTTACATCCATCTGATATACTTTATAGTTCTAACTGCCTCAATTCAAAAGAGTCTGCAAGAAATAATCTAATTGCCTCAATTCTAGCTACTGGTGCAAAGGTTTCATTATAATCAATTCCCTCCTTTTGTGAATATCCTTTACACACTAATCTTTCTTTGTTCCTGATTACCTTGTCATCTTCATTAAGTTTATCTCTAGATACCCATTTAGTTCCAATTACATTTTTGTCTTTAGGCTGGGGAAGTAATGTCCATGTATTGTTCTATTCAATTTGTTCTAGTTCATCTTCAATTGATTTAAGCCAATGTTCATCTTGACAAGCCTCAATAATAGATGTCGGTTCAATTTGAGAAATTAAGCATACCTCTTCATTTGCCAATCTTCCTCTTGTCATAACACCATGATACTTATTCCCAATTATCTACTTTTTTGAGTGATTCGGTCTTACATACCTGGGTTTATTCACATCATGTTGTTCTTTAGTCACTGTGGAATTCTCTGATGATGTTGGTGTGACTAGATCCACACTCTATATAGGTTCATTTATGATCATCTCAACTATCGGTTAAGAATCAACAGACATTGAATTATCTCTAAAGTGCTCATTTATCTTCACATTAGCACTCTCAATGATTTTCTACAATCTTTTATTAAAACATCTATATGCCTTGCTCTTAGATGAATAACCAAGAAATATTCCTTCATCACTTCTAGGATCAAATTTACCAATATACTCATCTCTCATAATATAGAATTTTCTTCCAAAAATTCTAAAGTATTTAAGAGTGGGAGTATTACCAGACCATAGTTCATAAGGGGTCTTATTGGTTTCACCTTTGATGTGAAATCTGTTGAAAGTGTAAACCGCTGTATTCACTACTTCTCTCCAGTACACATAAGGTAGATTTGCTTCCAATATCATGCTTCTAGCTACTTCCAGAATAGTTATGTTCTTCCTTTTCACAATTCCATTTTGCTGAGGTGTCCGGGGTGTTGATAGTTGTCTTTTGATTCCATTCACTTCATTGAATGTATTAAATTCCTTAGATTTAAATTCACCTCCTTGATCAGATCTCAAACATTTGATTTTCTTACTGGTTTCATTCTCTACCATTGCCTTGAATAGTTTGGATTTTCCAAAAGCTTATGATTTCTCCTTGAGAAAAGTAACCCAGCACATTCTAGAATAATCATCAATAATTAGCATAAAGTATCTATCTCCTTGTAGACTTCTTGTTCTTGTTGGACCACACAAGTTAGTATGAATTAAATCAAGAACATTATTGGATTTCTCATAAATACTCTTAAAGTTTGTTCTAACTTGCTCTCCCATTTGACATTCCTTACATACCAGATTATGAGGTTTCACAATCTTAGGTAAATCCCTTATTGCTTTAGTTGAACTGATCTTTACAATGCAATGAAAATTTACATGACAAAGTCTCTTATGCCATAACCAACTTTCATCAATATGTGCAATCAAGCATGTCTTATCACTATTATTGAAATGAAAGATATTACCTTTAGTCTGATTAACAGATGCAATCTCCAATCCAGTTCTATTCATGATTTTACATTTACCATTCTTGAACTATAACTGAAATCCCTTTTCAACTAATTGACCAACACTCAAAAGATTATGCTTCAAACCTTAAACTTAATAAACATTGTCAGTATTGTGGTTACCATCCAAAGATATAGTGCCTTTTTCCTTTGATTAAACAAGCTTTATCATCGCCAAATATTACTAGACCTCCACTATATTCTTGAAAAGATAAGAATTTACTTTTATCACCAGTCATATGATGTGAACATCTGGAATCTATGATCGATTCATCCTTTTCTTCAATTTGAGTTGCTAGGGCCTACCCTACCAATGGAACAATAGGTGTTGGTTGATCTTCTTTTATTGCAACAAAAGCCCATCCATTGTCTATCAGTTCTTCATCAGAATCATCAGTAACTCCATCAGCATAGTAACATGATTTATCTCTATTCTTCTTAAATCTATATCTCTGATATTCAGGGTTAGGCTTATATGTTCCTTTTGCTTCCTCTCTTAATCTTTCATCTCTGTTAGGACATATAGATGCCACATGACCAACTTTATTGCAATTAAAACATTTAAATGGTGCTTTACCTTCATACTTACTTCCAACTAGACCTTTAGGCATTTTCCTTGCATATAGTGCTTCAAGTTCTTCTAGTTCTTCATTTTCCCTTCTGATATCTTCAAGTTATTTTGCATACAGTGAATTCCAATCAGATTTGTTAGATGATGATGATGCTCTGAAGGCTAAATCTGTTTTAATTGTAGCAACAAGACCAAATTCCTCAAGCTCAAATGTTGAAAGTTTTCCAACCAAGGTATCTCTAGATACTGATGTATTAGGCATTGTTCTCAACTCATTAATAGCAGTTACTTTCATTTTGTATGTAATTGGAAATTCTCTTAAAACTTTAGAAATAATTTCATCTTGACTTAAGGATCCTCCACAACATTGTATTCCTAAGACAATTTCATTAACTCTTTCCATAAAAGCAGAAATTCTTTCATCTTCTTCCATTTTCAAATTTCCATACCTGACCTGAAAACATTCTAGTTTTGCAATTTTGACAATGGTATCTCCTTCATTCAATGTCTCCAATTTATCCCAAATAGCTTTAGCAGTAGATCGGTTTGATAATCCCATGATTTGTTGATCAGATAATGTGCTCAAAAGTTCTTCTCTTTCTTTGCAATCATTTTCTTGATCTTTACCTAATGTTGGTGGATTAGGTTGATTTGGTGTAGGACCAACATAGCCATTCTTTGTAACTTCCCATATATCTCTTCCAATGCAATTCAGATGTGTCTCCATTCTGATCTTCCATATACCATAGTTAGTTCCATCAAGTTTCAGATTGTTCTTCATGAAAATGTTTGTTGCCATAGGATCTCCTCAAGTTGTTAGGCTTCTGCAAAAATAGAACTTTGCTCTGATACCAATTGTTAGGAACCGGAAGGCAACTGAGAGGGGGGGGAGGTGAATGAGTTGTCTATGAATTTGAACCCAATAATAACTTAATCAAACTTGATACTTAATACCAGTAAACCAAAATTAATGTCGGTTAAAAAATTAACAGTTAATATCAATACCGGTGAAACTTAATGTATGAAACAGAAAGAGAAACAACATCCACAACACATAACACAAATATTTTAACATGGAAATCCTGTAAGGGGAAAAAAGATGGTAGTAAACCTTACCCACAATCAGATGATACTACTATAGATAGTATGTGTATACAAATGGGGTCTGCACATGCAAAAAGGCTGATTGCCTAGAGCACACTACTCAAATGGGAGTCACAATGACTATAGTAGGATGGTTAAATCCTAGAATAATGCACTGATCAGAATAGCATCTCCAATGTTGGATTCGGTACAGGTTAAGCTCTGATAATCACCTTCAAACCTTCCTTGAACCTTCTCTATGGTTTTCTCATATGATCTTCAATATTCGCACATACCATGTTACGATACCATAACCTTGCATACCCTATCCCATTCCTCATCAATTGAGATCTTACATATATACAAAACCTAAGACCAAATGTGTAAGTCGACTCACTAAGAATATTACAATTAAATCAATTACAAACAAGTCAATATGTGATGCATCATGTCAGCTCAATACATTTGTAACAATATCCAATTAATAAATCATCTACATAATGTGTCATGCTGATCTGGAATAGATAACGCATATCGGTCCATAACCTAGACCAATCTGTTGGTAATAAAAAATATGTCAACCCAATTAGACCAATAACCAAAATACCAAAACCAAGTATCCAAACCATGTCTTTGACATAATCAAGTTATCTCTAGATGATAACAAGTCATCATAAGTGTTGGTGAACTATATAACCTGTTGGTGAACAATATATCGATGACTGTGCATAAGTCACTGAACATGTTGGTGAACACAATGTGTCGGTTCAACATAACCATAGATCTCCAGAAGGATAAGTGTTGACATCAATGACAAAACTAATGCAACACATCCATAATACGAACAATTTCACCTTCTAATGGTCAATTTACATGGACAAACCGAAGAACTTCTCTTCAAATTGCAAGTAGATTGGACAGGTTTTTCACTTCATATGAATGGATCCTTCATAAATATACTTTCAGCTCTAAAATTCTATCGTTCTCTGGATCTGACCATTTTCCTATCTCATTATGCTTGGATAAACATGAAGCTTCTCATCATAGACCTTCTTTTAAGTTTGAGAGAATATGGTTTCGACACCCATACTTTCATGCTTTGCTTCGTCAATGGTGGGTAAGTGCCCCCTTCTATAGGGGGAACAAAATGTTTCAACTTTATATGAAAATGCACTTTGTAAAAGCAAATATCAAAGTCTGGAATAGGGAAGTATTCAAAATAATCTTTGTAGAGAAATCAAATGTAGAGAAGGAATTAAAGGATGCCAATGAACTTATCTTTTCTACTGGGATTAATCCAAAAACCTTCTCAAAGAAGAAGCATTTACAAAGTTACTGGGAAGAATTATGCTCTAGAGAGGAGGAGTATTGGAGACAGAAATCAAGGGAGCTATGGCTAAAAGAAGGGGACAAAAATGCTAAGTTCTTCTAGGCATCTGCAAAGATTAAGAAAGCTACATCTACTATCTTTTATATAAATGCCTCTTCTTTGGGGGTAAAATTAACTAATGAACAAGAAATTAGGGAAGAGGGTGAACTCTTCTATAAAAATCTTCTTTCTCCCTCCCTTCCTTTTGTTCATGAGGAGTCCAGTGTTGAGATATTGCTAGATTCCATCCCTTGTCTGATTTCACAACGTGAATGATTATCTGATGCAACCTTTCTCTCTTGTTGAATTACAAGAGATGGTAGTTTCGATGGCTCCTTACAAGTCTCCAGGCCCTAACGGTTTCACCATACTATTCTTTCAAAAATGTTGGGATGTTTTAAGCTTTGATCTTTTAATGGCTTTGGAGGAGTCAAGACAAAAAGCTTTTATTCTCAAGAACTTAAATTTAATCCATCTTTGTCTTATCCCCAAATCCAATAACCCTCAATCTTTTGTAGACTTTAGGCCTATCTCCTTGTGTAATATAGTGTACAAGATCTTCACAAAATCTATCTACCTCTAGTTAAAATCCTTGATACCTAAAGTAATGTCTCTTCAACGAGGAGGTTTTGTTCCTCAAAGGGAAACATTGGAAGGTGCGCTTGTGGCCCATGAAGTTTTGCACTCAATTAACTCATCACAATCCCCTTCTTTCATAGCTAAATTAGACATGTTGAAAGCATATGATAAAGTATGTTGGTCTTTTCTTTTGAGAGTTCTTAAAAAGTTTGTCTTTTCGGATAAGTGGTGCAAATGGATCAAAAATTGCCTCTTGGCCATATTTTTCAATTATTGTTAATGGTAATCCTTCTGGGTTTTTTTGAGCCACTCAAGGAGTTTGAAAAGGTGATCCCCTATCACCTTTTCTTTTTATTATCATGGCAGAAGCTTTTAGCAGATTGGTCAATAAGCAGTTAAGTCTGGGTCTTTGGAAGGGGGTATGCATCCCTAATACCTCAATTTCTATCACTCACACTTTATTTGCAGTTGAGACACTTTTATTTGGTTTCTCCAATATTCAAGAAGAAAGGAATATTAAGAAAATGTTGGACATATATACTTCTGGATCTGGGTAGAAAATTAGTGCTTAGAAATCTAAATTATTCATATTCAATACTTTTGAAATGGTGTCTAACAACATTATCCAGACACTGGGCTTTCCAGTGGATTCTCTTCCATCATCATATTTGGGTATCCCTTTCTTTATGGGAGAAGGGAAACCTTCTTTTTGGAATTTTGTGATTGTTAGATTAAAAGGAAGAGTTTCTGTGTGGAAAGCTAGATGGTTATCACTGTCAGGCAGAATCCTTCTTGTCAAAACTATTTTGGCTAGAATTCCAAACTATTACAGTTCAGTCCTTCAAGCCCCAAAATCTATTGTTTCCCATATCGAGAAAATTATTTGAAATTTTATTTGGAAGGTAATCTTTTAGAAGATAAAAAGATCCCACTTGTGTCTCTCAACAAAATGACTCCAAGTAAATCTACGGGCGGGGTTGGTCTGCATGATCTTTCAAAAAGGAATAAGGCATTTGGGGGAAAGTTGGTTTGGAATATTTATGTAAAACCACATTCTTTGTGGTGTCAAATTATGCAAGAAAATTATTTAGATACTCCTACCCCATCACGCATATTTACTATCCTTCATCCTCCATTAGGGTCTGCAGTTTGGAACTTCATGATGGCTTCTAGGAATGTGTTTACTAGATATTTATCGTGGCAAGTACATAATGGCAAAGATGATTACTAGATATTTATCCTCCATCAGGGTCTCCCTCCTCTTAATCTTAAGGAATTTCTAATAGATACGATCCCTATATTTATTGCTCAATGGGGTTCTCACCTTTATGATTACATAGATGATCTTGAGAAGCCTTCAAATCATGTCATTTGGAAGAAGCCAGCTCTACTCGCAATCTCCCTGGGTCAAAAGGTAAAATTTTCTTTGATTCTCAAGAACCGCATTATTTTTATCTCTAATGGTTTGGATAAATTGATATGGTGCCCTGGGAAGAACAGAAAGTACTCTATCAAGGAAGGGTATAAGGCAATTCATCAGATGTCTATTCAATCCTATTCACAAAGAGCTTATAATTTGTGTTGGAACAACAATGTTCTTCCCAAGGTAGGGATGTTTGCTTGGCTTGCACTACAAGAGAATACTCACTAGTGAGAGACTTTATAAATTGAATATTGTACATCCATTTGCTTTTGTAATTTGTGGTGAGCACAGTGAAACATTAGATCATCTCGTCCTCCAATGTGATTTTGCTCATTATTGTTGGATGTTTGTGCTTGATAAGCTTTCCTTTAGCATCACTCTTCCAAATAATGTATGGGATTTGTTCCAGTCATGGCCAGTCTTATACTCATTCTCTCTTTTTGCATGCATTTGGAAAGTGATCCCATCCACAGTAGTATGGTCACTTTGGTGGGAAAGAAATAAGCATATTTTTATAAAGCAAACATTTCCTCTTTCTGACGTTTTCAATTATATTGAAAAATCAGTATCAAAACTGGTTCATGGTCATGGTTCAAATTAGTTCAATCCAAATAGGGAACTTAATTCTTGGGATGGTCAAGTTATTAATTGATGGAAGGGCACTTCTATTCCTATATCACCTTGTCTTCTAAGAGTGAGAACTAGTAAAATTGATAGAAATAAAGTGAAATGGTGTCCTCTGGATTTAATGCATTTCAAATTGAATTTGGATGGCTCCTCTAAAGAGAACTTGGGTGATGCAGGGATAGGAGTATGCATAAGGGACCACATAGGGTGTGTTTTTGCTTTGAAATCTGCTTCTATTCCACCATGTACTAACAACTTTGTAGAGGAATATACTTTACTTGAAGGCATTCTACTAGTAAAAAAACTGAACATCTCTTATATTCACATTGAAGGCGATTCAACTATTATTATCAATGCTTGCATAAAAAGAAATATTGATAATTGACAGATAAGATATTTACTTGAACAAGCATGGAAACTTATTGATACATTTGTAAAATTTACCATTTCACATGTGTATAGAGAAGGGAACTGGGTTGCAGATCATTTGGAAAATATGGGAAGTTCCAAGGTGGAACTTAATATGATGGGTCCGAATTGTGATCTCAATTCTTATCCAATTCTTAAGGAAAATTTTTTGGAGGACATGGGTACAGGATAATATTACACATGGCTATGCAGTGGTCTTTTTCATAATGATAAAAATTGGTATGTGAGGTATTATAAGTGCAAGGTCTTGTGGTTCTGTTGTATCTGTATGATGTGAATGGATGTTGATTTGAGAATCTAAGAAGCATGTTGGATTGCAAGTTGAATAAATGCATAAGTGAGACATACTGTGGACTACTATGTAAATGTGTATAGCTCTCATGATGTTTTGGTTCAAACTTCACCTTGTTCAACATATTCTATAAATCATTCGATACTTGGGGAGGATTTGTGGCACTCAATATTCTAGAAATTATAAGATATATTGTATTTTCTTACTGTTTCTTTTCTCTGGGAGCTCTTTGAATCAACTTTTGTAAAAGAAATATATAAATGAATAAAATATATTAAGTGGCACTGCCACCTTTTTCTAAAAAAAAAAATTATCAATATTTCTTTAGATATTATATAAATTAATTCAATATAAAGTTTATTTATAATATCATTATTCTAATGGATCATGAATATCCAATCACTATTTTTTTAATAAAACATTAAATATATTTTCATAATGAATTAAAACATTTTGATTAAATATATTATAAAGAATATCTAGTTTAACACTTGCATGTTTGTGAAAAATGGCAGACTTTGCGGGAGGAGGCGAGCGGCGAGTGGGAAATTCAAATTTCAAACATTTGGATGGCAGTCTTTCTATGGTTGGAGTTGGAGATCATGCAGGTTCCTAGGCATCTCAGGGTACTGAGAGGGACAAGGCGACAAACAAATTGGTGGAAGATAAAGATTCCAAAACTAGGGACCCACATGATAGAGGTAAAGAAAAGAAATGGACAACTCTTTTTCGAGTCAGGCGTTTGGTGCAATCTAGGCTTCTGAAAGTTAAAAATCTTTTTGATCCGGCGATAGGGGTTTTTGCTATATCTGTGCTGGATAAGATGGTTGATTTTACTATTTTTGGATTAGTTATGACCTTGGTTGGATGGTTTGCTGGTTTTAGACCTAATATAGATGTTGTAAGGAACTTTATAAGGAGAAAATGGATTCTCAAAGGTCAAGTGGATGTGGCAGCTTTGCCTAGTGGTTTTTTCTCCTTTACTTTTAATAATGAAGAAGATATGAATAAAGCACTCTATGAAGGGTCATGGATGTTTGGCAAGTCAACTTTGGCTTTACAAAAATGGGCTCCTAACATTCCTTTGGATGATTCCTTTTTTGTGTCGGCCCCTGTGTGGATGCATCTTCTTGGCCTTCCTTTGGAGTTCTAGAATGAGGTGGTCTTTAAAGGGATTGTGCGATCATTCAGTGAACTTCTATCGATCAACTCGATGACTACAAACAAACTAGGCTAGTTTTTGCTCATATTTGTGTGAATGTTAATCAAATGACAAATATGCCTCAATCTATTGAGATTTTGTCTAAACTAGGGAAATGGACCCAAGTGATTGAATATGAATCTCTCTCATTTGTGTGTTTTCATTGTAAAAAGTCGGGTCATTAGGCGAAATCTTGTCCATCCAAGAAGGGTAAGAATAGTAAAACTTATAGCAACCTAAAGCAGAAATGGAAAACTAAAGGGAAGAAAGATGATCCACCTTCAGAGGTTGTCCTTGAGAAGGAAGTGACCGAGATGGAAAATGAGGAAAAGAAGGGTTTGAAAAATAACAAGGAAAAATCTGATTGTGCCTGTCCTGATAGTCAAAAAGAAAGTAACAAGGAGGAAGAGAATGGGACCGAAGAACTAGTTCAAAAATCTGAATCAAAGGATTTGAAGGCTAATCCTATCATCCAGGGTAAAGTTGATGAGTTTTCCTATGATGATGCTTCAGCTTCATCTAATATTAAAGAATGTGAGGAAGACTTTAATAAAGCGTAGGACTGTAATATTTCAGAAATTGTGTCGTTGTTTTTATTAACCAATGGAAGTCCTAAGAAGACTAGAAATATGATCCTAAACTCCTAATGCAAAACTCCTTCTAAAAGCATGGAGTCGGTGGGTCTTGAGGGAAATCCTAGGATTTTTGGTATTAAAGAAGGCAAGTCAAATAATGGAGGACCCAATGAAGTTATTTCAACTAGAAGCAAGAATAAGAAGGTTGCAGATGTTGGAATTCACAACAAAAAACAAGGGAGACCCTCTCTAAAGAATCAGAGGGAACAAGAAAGCTAGAAGAACCGTGTTGATGGAACACAATGCTCCATTGAGTCAGTCTTATCCCCGATTAAAGTATGAAGATAATTTCATGGAATATTAGAGGGTTGAATGCCCGCCACAAGCAGGATGTGTTGTGTAATATTGTATAAAGAGATCATAAACTGGATGTAGTTCTTATTCAGGAAACTAAGATGTGTAAGGATAAAGTGGAAAGAATTAGAATTTTCAAAAGTAATGGGGTGATTGGAACAATTTCAGAGAGTGCCTTTGGAGCTACAGCTATCTTTTGGAATCAAGATTCTATTAAAGGTAAGGAAATTGCTTCAGGGGTTAATAGGACCTCAGTTTTGCTTGAGCATATTAAGGATAACTTTGTCTAGGTTATCACTAATATCTATGTGCCTAATTCTAAAGCTGGAAGAGCTAAATTTTGGAGGAGCCTGGTTGAAGAGATACAAAGTTTTTCTGATAAAAGCTGGATGATCATGGGAGATTTCAATACCCCTTTAAAAGAGGATGAAAAGATGGGAGGCCTTCCTTTGCAGCTGGAGGGAAGAGAAGATCCTATGGAATTTTTTAATGATCAAGCTTTGATGGATGTGGATCTCCAAGGGATTAATTACACTTGGACCAATAGAAGAACTGGCCCTTATCTCATTCAAGTTAGGTTGGATAGATCCTTGATATCTCCCTATTGGCTCTCTAAGTATAATTGTTCTTTGGCGTCTATCATTAAGATAGGTTCTGATCATTATCCTATCTCTTTCACTACCAGTTCTACTTCCTCAAAGCATAATTTCCATTTTAGATTTGAAAAAGCTTGATTGTCCCACCCTTCATTGGAAAACTTTGTTTCTGAATGGTGGAATTCAGAGGTTGAGGGTACTACCTTATTTAGAGTGGCCAAAAATCTTAATATTATCAAAGCCAAAGTTAAAATCTAGAACAAAGAGACTTTTGGAGATATCTTTAAAATGAAATTTCATATTAAGATAGATATTAAAGAAGTTCAAGATAAAATTCAAGTGGAAGGTCTTTCCGAGGATTTGAGGAATCTTGAAAATGGGTTGCTCTCCAAATACCATGAAATTATCTCTAATGAAGAAACTTTTTGGAGACAAAGATCAAGAGTGTTGTATTTGAAGGAAGGTGATAAAAACACCCGATTTTTCCACATGACTTCTCTCAAGCATAGGGCGGCCAACAGGATTTCCAATTTACCTAGCAATAGGGGGATTTTGTCAAAAGAAAATAAAATAAGAAAGGAAGTTGTGGATTTCTTTAGTAATCTTTTGGGAGGTGTGGATGCTCTGGATAATAAAGGCCTTCTAGCTCAAGATATCCCTCCCATTTTAAATGAGGATGACAACAAAAATCTCTCTCGGATCCCTTCGAATCAGGAGATCAAAAAGGTCATGTTTTCCTTTCTTGGAGACAAGTCTCCTGATCTGGATGGATTCCCTATGTTCTTCCAAAAATTATGGCATATTGTGGAGATTGATATTTGTAATGGAGTTAAAGAGTTCTTTGGATCTAGGCGGCTTCTAAAAGAACTCAATGCTACCTTTATCATCCTTATTCCTAAGATTCTTGGAGTTGATTCTCTCAATAAGTTTAGACCTATCAATCTTTTTAATTCTATTTACAAGATAATATCTAAGGTTCTTACTTCTAGAATGTTGGATATCCTCCCCCACATTATTTCGGCTTAGCAAAATGGTTTTGTCCCTAGTAGATAGATTCTAGATTCCATCATTTCTGTGCATGAGAATATTCATTCTTTAACCATAGCTAGAAAACAAGGCTTTTTTCTTAAGTTGGTCATGTCCAAGGCCTATGACAGAGTGAATTGGCAATTCCTTTTCAGAATTATGAAAGCTTTTGGGTTTGGGGAAAAGGTGATACAACTTTGTTCTCAGTTGATTGGTACTACCTCTTCTACAGTTATTATTAATCGATCTCCATCCAGTTTCTTCAAAAGTTCTAGAGGTCTAAGACAGGGGGATCCTATCTCTCCTATTTTTTTTACTATTCTGGCTGAAAGTTTGGGCATATTTATTATGAGAAGTGTGGAAGAAGGTAAACTCAAAGGCCTTAAGCCTTCATCATCCAACTTAACTTGTACTCTGTTGGAAAATGCACACTTCAATGAGACATTGTAGGTGATTGAAGGTTTTGTCATTGATGGCAACCTTACAATCCTATGACACTAGCAAAGATAGACTCTACACTGGCACAGAGACCATCGGCAGCAAAAGGAAGCATACTAGCATAGAAGCCGATAGGAATTTTGTTTATAATATATTTTGTTTATTATTGTAAAATCATTGTAAGCCAACTTGGCAAGTTGTAAAATGACTCATATATATAAGAGATCATTGTAGAACATTTTAGAAAGAGAAAGAAGGGAAAAGATAGGCAAAATAAGGTAGACCTATTATGCGAATTATAGGTTAAGGGTTTATGTATGAAGCAGAGCTATAAACCGATACTGGATTTGGCATAGTAGATGCTATTTTAAAGCAGTACAAGACATTGGAATTATATAATCCATTTTGTAATTGAGTAGTGAGCTCTAGGCACTTGGCCTTCTTGCATGTGCAGGCCCCTCTTATAGCAATGATATTCTCTTATTGGCCAGTAAGTGAATATTGTGGGTCACAAATCCCACTGAGGTTTTCCCACACTGGGTTTCCTCGTTAAAATACTATGTTATGGTGTGTTCTTCATGTGGTTGTTGTTATCTTTGTTTATTGCATTATTTCTTGTTTATCGGTATTCAGTATTAATATGTTCTACATGTTTTAAGTTAAGAAAATCAAATCACCGGTTAGATACTGATTCGCCCCCCCCTCTCAGTATCTGTGGGAATCCTAACAATTGGTATCAGAGCATGGTCCTCTATTTTCAGAAGCCTAACAGCTTGAGGAAGATCTTGACACTGGTAGAGACGGAAAACTTGATGAAGCAATTAGAAGCAACTCTCTCAGACTATGATGCAGAAAAATTGAAAAATATAAAACTTGAAGATGATCTAAAAGCTGCACAGGATATTATTCAAGCACTCCAAGAAAATCTTACCATTTCAAGAAACAAGAGAAGAGAACTTTGTGAAAAGATGCAAAATGAGAATGATGAAAAGGAAACTCTTGGTGACCTAATGAATAAGCTGAAACAAGAAAACATGACAACAAAGAATGAGATGCAGGATATGACTATGAGATTTTGTAAAGAAATTGAAGATAGAAGAATGAAGAAGACTTGACTAGAAGTCTGAATGAAGCTGCACATGAAAACACAAGACTTAGTTATGAAAATGATATGTTGAAGATAGATCTGATGCATGCACAAAATGACTCAAATGAACTCATGAGACAAAAAGGTATCTTGGAAGGATAACTGGTTGCTGCAAATCAACATAAAGAAAAATTCAAGAAAAAGCTCAGAAGAACTTGGTAACTTGTTGAAGAATCAGAAACCTAATGGTGAGACTAATGGTCTTGGCTTTGAAGCTAGTGAAAGCTCCGGTATTGCAAACACACAGGATCATGGCAAACTAGTAAGACAACCTACTGGTTATAAATTTAATGGCAAATGCTTTAACTGTAACAAGTATGGTCATAGAGCAAATCAATGTAGATCTAGAAATTATCAGAATACCAATACACCCACCGATCAATGTTCAAAATGCAACAAAGTTGGTCATAATTCTAAAAATTGTAGAATTAATGTAAGATGTTATGTTTGTGGAAGATTTGGACACTTATCTAATCAATGCAGAACACAAACTGGCATAGGATATGGAAAAGCTATTCAAAAAAATAATGTGACTTGTTATGCCTGTAACAAGATTGGACATATTGCAAAATTTTGTAGAAGCAAGTCCTCACTGGTAAATAACAAAGGTCCTAGTTTGAAAGGTAAAGAAAACACTGAAGAAGTAAAGCAGGAATTCCCAAAACAATGGATCAGGAAATCAGAACTAAATGTTGATAGGAATACTCCTCCACCGGCAGAACAGAGTAACACTCCACCGGTAAAAGAAAGTAACACTCCACTAGTAGGAGACTCTTCATCTAACTGAAGAAAATTTCCTTGAGGGTTTAGCAATTAAATGTGAAACATGCTATTATTCCCTCGGTTGATGGTGAGAAGTTAAAATCACTTCTATACTGATAGATAAGTTAAGTCATTACTTAATCGGAAAGCATTAAATGTGATAGTTGGCAAAAATAACATTATAAATCAGTGTTTTTGGCTCCAATTTCATATCACCGAGCATTCAAACAATCAAAGAGCACGGAAATTCCTAAGCAAAGTCATTTCGAGCAAAG